>NC_142502.1:136525000-136575000 GCF_057876585.1 Rhinolophus sinicus | reverse complement strand
GTAGTTTTTTGAAATTATTACCTCTTCTCCATCAGTCCTTTTTTCTCCTTTTGGGACTTTTACTATTGACACGCTAGGTCACCTGTATCCATCCTCTGAATGTTTTAAAAACTATTGACCACTTGGTAGTAACTAGTATTTTAAAAAATGAAATAACAGAATAGAGAAAAATATCAGAGTGCATAACACACAGAGCAAGGGTAAGTATTGTTTTGTGAGAATTTGTTTCCATTACAACTCTGCATGAATAGGATGTAAAATCTTTTTTTTTTCCTTTTTATCATGGATTGCAGTAAAAAAAAAAAAATGTTCGAAAGCAATTCTATAAACTTCTTAAAAATTTCCTCATGTTCTTTATCTGTTTTATATTTCTGCTTTGTACTCAGAGACATTTCTTGCATTTGACCTTCTGAGGCATTCCTTTGGGTCTTTTCATACAGATGCTGAATATTTTAGCCAGACTATTTTTGTTAGTTTCTGAAGATCATCTTCTTTTTCTGTACTTGAATCTTCTTAAGGACACTTACTATTATTGTACTGTTTTCTTCAGGTGTTCATCTATCTCTTTCATCTGTGCTCTTACCTGAGCACATTTTCTGATTGTCCAGCTTCATATTTTCTGGCTACTCAGTACCCTTGCATAGGTTGCTGGTTTCTTTATTGGGTTACCAGGGCTTGGGCATGGGGGTTGGGGTATCCTAAACAGTGGGCATTTAGAGATTCCCCAGGATAGGAAAGAAGTGGGTAGCAGGGTTAGCCACCCGTCCCCCCACATACTGACACAGGCCATCAGAGTTCTGCTGTGATACTTCCAGGAAGCCTCCCTGCCTTCCATTCTCCCTGCCCTCTTCCCACCTGAGGAGCAAGGAGACCTAGTTCATCCTTTCGGTTCCCTCTAGGCCTTTTGTGCAGTAGGGAGACCCGCCTCTCCCCCCCCCCCCCCCACACACACACCAAGCTGGGTCAGATGTCAGTCCCTGTTCTCAGATGTCTGAGTACCCAGGCTCCTCTGCTTTTGTCCTCCCTCTGGGTTCCCACCTGGTTTCCCAGCAAAGCCCATCCTGCCGTGGAAGCTCTGCCCAGTCCTATGGTTCTCTTAGCTCAATCCCCACCAGAGCCCCAGGCTCACTTGTGTCCCCCTGCCATTGTGGCTTGAAGCCACTTGTCTGATGAGAGAGGACAATGGAGTTGGCTGAAAAAGAGAGGGCAGCTCCGTTCAGACCCCCATAAACTGGGGTCCCCTGAAGCTGCTGGTGTGGAAGCATCCCTTTCTCCCCTCCAGTGTTGATCAGTTACTCTTTGTCACTGGTTCCCTTTCTCACAAGTCCTTTCACAAGACATTAGACCTTTTTCAAATTAGGTTGTTAGCTCTCTGAGGGTAGGAACCATGTTATTCAACTCATCATTGGCTGCCCTCCCTTCCACACAGTGTTTTTGCCCAGAGTGGATATTTAATACATCTGTATTAAATTGGGTTAAATTTCCTGAAAATTATCGAATTTAGAAAGGTGGTGTGAGCTAAGGAGGCAGCAACAGATCAGAAATCATCAAACTGTAAATCTTCCCAATACAAAACGACAATAAACATTAATCATAACAGGAAGCAGGGGAGGAAGGGAAGGGTAGCTGGCACTTAAACAGTGCTTCCTATGTGTTGGGCATTGTTCTACATGTTTTATGTGCTGTTATTCTCTTTGACCTTTTGTCAGCACTTCTAACAACGTGGGTACTACAATTATAACTGTATGTGAATGTGAAATATGTCTCTCAATCCAGCCAGTTTCCTCGCAGCCCTTGCTCCTTATGGTTTCATTTACTGAGCTGTGAGACCTGTGGGAACTGAACTAAGGGAAGTGGGAACGGGAAAGGACAGTGTGGTCCCTCAGCCAGAGTAGGGGCAGTGCCTGTGGTCTGAGGAGCTCCACTGCAAAGACTGTTTCATCAAGGGAGACCGACATCAGCACACCTTTAGGAAGGTAATGACCTCAGGGGGGTTGTTTTAGAGAAAGAAGTTGATCACGAAAAATCTTGAAACCAATTATTTTGTTTTAGCTGAAATGGTTGAGAGTTGTCATTTAGATGATTTAGATGAGACTTGCAAGGAAAAGGTTTTATTTATTGGGGCAGAGAGAGGAAAAGAGAGACCAAGAGGAAGAGGGAGAGAAAGAGAGAGGGGAGGGAGAAAGAGGGAGGGAGGGAAGGAAGGAGGGAGGGAGGGAGGGAGGGAAGGAGGGAGGGAGGGAGGGAGGGAGGGAGGGAGGGAGGGAGGGAGAGAGAGAGAGAGAGAGAGAGAGAGAGAGAGAGAGAGAGAGAGAGAGAGAAAACACTCCTGGTGCACCGCCATCCATGGAAACAATATAATTATTGTGAGATCCTGAGATGGAAACCGATACCAGCATGGGCAGGGACTGATAGTATTTTTGTGTATTTATCTGGAAAACTTTTAAACGAGAGTACATATGAACAGCTGAAGAAGATGCAGAGTGACTATGAGAGTCTAAATGTTTGCAAAGCAGAAAAGAAAGGAGGAATAAAATAAAAATAGACATTGCTCTCTAAAGACTAAATGTATAGCTAACGTATACAGGGTAGAAGAACAATTAATAATAAATACAGGTGCTCCTCGACTACATCCCAATAAATCCATTGTAAACTGAAAATGCAGGTTGAAAATGCATTTACTACTACACTGTAGAGTATCAGTTGTTCAACCTCAGTATCCTGTGGCTGACGGGGGCTGGCGCTCGCCTCTGACGCCCAGCATCAGACAGTATAATACTGCATATTGCTGTCCTGGGAAAGGACCAAAATTCAAAATTCCAAGTCCAGTTTCTACTGAAGGTAGCTCACTTTTGCACCACCACAAAGTAAAAAATTCTTAAGGTGAACCACTGTCTAAGTTGAAGACCATCTGGATATCAATTATGGTTCTTTTTTTACTTCTATTTCCCAGAATTTGTGGCTTCTACGCTATGTCCTCTCGAGATGAGAGCTATGAAAATATAAAAATATGTCATCTGTGTTTCACACATATTACATTTAACAGAAAGAACTCAGGCTTGATCAACATTTTCGTATGCTGCCCCCTCTTTCTAAAGTATAGGGTATTAAATAGGCACAATTAGAAAAGTTATTAAATCATATTTTATTAACTCAAAAATTATTCTTTCTTCCCCAGACAATAGAACCAAATATGGTTCTTTTGAAAACTATAATTATACAAAGAATGAAAACTTCTAAAATAAAACTTCTGATTAAAACTTTGAAATAAATGAAAATTGCAATAAACATAATAGCACATTCAGAGATTTTTAAAATAAGAAAACTGTGTAATGCCAAGTATAACTTATGCTGGTAGATTTTAAACACTTTGCTGTTTATCTTGTCTCCTTGTATCTGGTCTGACACAAAGAAATTGATGGCTGGTTTCCAAGATCTTCAAATCCTGAACCAGTCTTCTATTTCATCCCACAGGCCTGAACATTCTTTATTACCAGGGCTTTGGCAGCAAATCCTTTTGGGTAAAGGTGTAAGTTGATATCATCTCTCTGGAGGACAATTTGAATTAGGGTTTGAAAGCCTTAAAACAATATCTATCTTTTTGATCCAGTGATACTACTTCTAAGTTTTTATTCTAAAGGAAACATCAGAGGTGTACACGGGGACTTTTGTTTAGGAAGGTTCACGACAACTTTATATGTAATAGCCAATAATGAAAGCAAATTAAATGTTCAATACTTCAACTTTGGTTAAATAATTCATGATACATCCGTATGTGATCCAGCCATTAAAATCAAATTTTCAGCCTTACTTTAATGATGTGGGAAAGAGCTTATAATAGATTTTTGAAAACAACAAGATACCAATATCTATAATTTGATGCTAATTCTATAAAAAATATTGCATACATTATATATAAAAAGACTGGAAAGTGAACCATCAAAATAGCCACAGTGGTAGCAGCATAGAGATGATTAACTTTTTCTTTCTCTATTATTTAGTATTTTCCAAATATCCTTGATAAATATATTTTCCTTTAATATTAATTAAAAACACATATTGAGAAGTGAAATTCTCTAAAAGTGGAAAATCAGGGATATTTTCTGGAGACCTATACTATAGAATCAATGTGGCTGAAGTGATTTCCTTAACTTATGAAAACTAGCTTTTCCTGGAAAATGACAAAACTATCATGTTGCAAGACCCTTGTGAAAACTAGCTTCTCCGGGAAATGACAAAAATGTCATGTTGCAAGACGCTTGGTGGATTTCTTTAACTTGTGAAAACTAGCTTCTCCTGGAAAATGACAAAACTATCATGTTGCAAGACCCTTGGCGGAGGAGGTCTTTGAGAGGGTATGAGAGCTGGTTGACCTTCAAATGCAGGCCCCAGGCAATCAGAAGCTCCTTCCTCACCTCTGTCCTTGGAACATACATCTGCCCACCATTCTGACTGTAGGAGCTTTTTCAAGGATGTAGCCTTAAGAGAGTAATGTTTGGTTGAGACCATCTGAACCAAATATGGGACTGAACCGAGTTAAGGCTTCTGTGTAAACTGTTAAGGTTTCGGAGGGTGGGTGTGTGGAGATCCACTCATCTTGGGCCCACTCATGACAAGCCTCATATGTAAGTTCCCTTGCTTACTGAATCTGCCCCCTACCAGTCTGAAGTGATCTGCCTTTTTCCATTGTCTCTTTTGCCCTCCATCAATCGGGGCCAGTTTCCACTTCTACCTGGGGGACTCCCAAGGTTGCAAACCAACAAGCCTTCAGTACAAAATTGGTTTAAATTTGTGATAATTGTTCATTTGTTTGTTTTGGCTCCCAAATGTGCTTACAGGCATGCCCACCTGAATATCATGGCTATTTTCCTTGTTTTATGCAACTGGTGCCTCAGGGAAGTGGTTTACTTTGTTACATGGAGTCATCTCCTTAGCCTTCCCCAGTCAGAGTGATTTCTCAGTCCTGAAGGTCACCTAGATTCTTCTGGATGGCTGCTTCTTTAGGGTTTTTGCCATCTCCTCGAGTTCTATGTATGCGCTATTTATAGGGCATTGCTGGGAAACTCACTCATCTCTCAGCACTGGCATCACACAGGGATCTGGAGAGACACTGAAATGCATCAGAAAGCATTAGCTCCCACTCAGGAACAATTGTGAAAAGACTCTACTTACCTACCTACTCATTCTTGGCACAGTTCTTGATTAGGAAGAATGGTGATTAGGTTCACCTGTGGCTCCATAACATGACCTGGAGGGATATTTAATTTAAAAATGTTATCCATTTCTAAGTAATTTAGGTTAATTAAAAAAAATTAGAAATATGGCAAAGGAGAATGGAGGGGGGAAAAATCACCCTGCCAACAGCACTGCTTATGGGTGGCTCTCCAGCTGGTTGCTGGTTAGGGTTTGCCCTTTTTGCCGCCAAATATGCTCCTCTATCCTAATGAAAGTATATTTGATGCAGCTTATACAAATTCTAGAGCCACACCCCAGACCATGTTAATTTGCTAGGGCTGTCATAACTAAATACCACACACTGGGTGACTTAAAAAACAGAAATTTATTTCTCACTGTTCTGGGGATTAGAAGTCCAAGGTCAAGGTGTCACCAGGTTTTGTTTCTTCTAAGGCCTCTCTCCTTGGCTTGCAGATGGCCACCTTCTTAGTGTGTCCTCTCGTGGTCTTTCCTCTGTGCATACATCCTTGGGGTGTCTTTGTCGTAATCTTCTCTTCTTATAAGATCACCTGTCAGATTAAATTAGGGCCTACCCTACCAACCTCATTTTAACTTAATCACCTCTGTAAAGGCCCGATCTCCAAACACAGTCACATTCTGACATACAGAGGGTTAAGACTTCAACATATGCATTGGGTGCCAGGCACAATTCAGCCCATGACATCTATTGAATTAGAAACCGGGGGTTTCTTTTCTTGTAGTATTTTTATCTGGCTTTGGAATCAGGGTAATGCTGGCCTCATAAAATGATTTTGGGAGTGTTCCCTCCTCTTCAATTTTTTGGAAGACTTTGAGAAGGATGGCTTTCATTCTTTAAATGTTTTGTAGAATTCACCAGTGAAACCATCTGGTTCTGGGCTTTTCTTTCTTGGAGAGGTTTTTGATTAATTTCCAATCTTCTTCCTTGCTATTGGTCTGTTCAGATATTTTATTTATTATTTAGTCTTGTAGATTGTATATTTCTTGGAACTTATCCATTTCTTCTAGGTTATCCAGTTAGTTGGTATATAATTGTTCATAGTAGTCTCTTATGATCCTTTGTATTTATGTGGTGTCAGTTGTAATGTCTCATCTCACTTTTATTTATTTGGGTCTTCTCTCTTTTTTTCTTTAGTCTAGCTAAAGGTTTGTTAATTTTGTTTATGTGTTCAAAAACCAGATTTTTTGGTTTTGTTCATATTTTCTACTATTTCTCTGGTCTTTATTTCATTTATTTCTGCTCTGATCTTTGTTATTTCCTTTTTTATGCTAACTTAGGGATTAGTTTGTTCTTTTTCTATTCCTGAGGTATAAAGTTAGGTCATTTATTAGAGATTTGCCCCAGTGATCTCTGATGTCTGTTTATACCACCCTTTGTGTATCCCAATTGTGATGCTAATCGGGTGGTGGTCTGCTGTGGTCTGAAGACAACCTCCAGGTATGTTGGTTCTGGGGCCTCCTAGGTGGGGCTCCAGTGTAGGCCCATGTCACCCACTGCCTGTGACCAGCCAGGGACTGCTTGGTAGAAGCTACAAAGTGATCTGTGGTTTTTCACTGCCTGTGCTAAACCTGGAGGCATGTAGGAGAGGCTATGTTGCAAACCCAGGATGGCTGCCACCAGTACCAGGCCTGGGGTAGCTCTGCAAAAAACTGGGGCACCCTAAGGCCTGCTGCCACCTGCTAGCTCCCTTAAAGTTTATCTACTGATAAAGCGTTGTGTTATATTTGAGTTGGGTAAGGCATGGTTTCAGGGAGTCACTAGAATGGGAAGAATTTTGTTTAGCAGGTTAATGTAGATTCTGGTTTGGTGTCAGTGCTGAGCCTGGAGCTACTCAGGAAAAGTCTCAGAGCACACTAAGGCCAGCTGTCACCCACCTGTGGCCTGTGGACTCTGATAATTTTCCAAGAAAGAGCAATGTGGGAGGGACTGGCTGCTCAGTGAGAAAGTGCCCCAGGTGTTGGAGAAGTTCTGTGGGGCAGGGTCCCAGTGAGTCAGCAGGGAAGAGCCCTAGAGCTCACCGGACCAATCAGATTCAGATTTGGCCGCAAGCGTAGGGGGCGGGCTCAACACAGGAAAGATGGTGTCTGCCTGCCCTGCTGCTCTGGAGGAAGATACCACATAGGGAAAATGGCGACTGCCCTCCAGCCCTGGCCTCAATGCCACACACTTCAGTCCCCTCCATGCCTCTGACACCCTCTGCGTCACCGTCCCTCTGCTGGAGCCCAAGGTGAGTGCCTGTGAGTGAGTGAGTCTGTGTGTGGGCTGTTTAAGAAGATATTTGGGTTTCCCGCAGCCTCCATCCCACCCAGGTGGTTGGCATCCCCACAGTTTTTCATAGCCAGCTCCTTTTCCCGGCACCAGTACTTTGGCTGGGGTGCCTGAAGTGGGCCTGGGGTCTTTCACTCCTCTCCAGGGGGAACTTCTGAGGCCAAGTTATTTTCAACCACCACACGGAGGTTTGGGGCTGCCTGGTTCATGTCTCTGTCCCTCCTATCAAGCTTGACATGGCTTCTTCTTTACATCCTTAGTTATAAAACTTCTGTTCAGCCAGACTTCAGGTGGTTCTCCAGGTTGATTGTTCCATAATTTAGCTGTAAGTTTAACGTGTTCATGGAAGGAAGCAGGCACAGTGTTTATCTTCTCTGCCATGTTGGATCTCCTTCTGATGGGTGTTGTCTTTTTTCTTAATGCAGTTGTTTATTGCTATAAACTTTCCTCTTAGAACTACTTTTGTAGCATCCCATAAATTTTGAAGTGTATTGTTCTCATTTTCATTTGTTTCAAGATATTTTTTGATTTCCCCTTTGATCCATTAGTTATTCAGGAATGTGTTGTTTAATTGTTATTTCTTTCTGCTTCATTTTGATTTACTTTGTTATTCCCCTTCTTGCATTTTAATTCATTTATTTCATCCTTTCACTTTTAGAGAATTGTTTTAAAGTATTTAATACTATGAATTTTCCTCTATTCATTGCTTTAATTATATCTGATAATTTCTGGTAGTGTTTTATTTATCATTATATTTTAGAAATTCTGTGATTTGATTTACACGTACCCTTTCACTCAGCAATTGTTTAAAAAAAGGTTTTAAGAATAGTTTTCAGGTGAAAGAAACTCTTAAATTTTATTATTAATTGCTAATACTTTTCACTATGATCAGATAATTTTTGAAAATTTATTTTTTCCAGTTATAGTTGACATTCAATATTATTTTATGTTAGTTTCAGATGTACAGCATAGTGGTTAGACATTTATATAATTTATGCAGTTAATCAAAAATTTTAAAATTGTTTCTAATATATTGAGGATTCTACATAATCTAATATATGGCCCTTTCAATGAATGTTGTATGTGTATTTGAGAAGAAGGTATATTTTCCACTACTAAGTTATGTGTTTTGGTATAAATGCATAAGCTTTATGTAATTAATTATATTGTTCAGGTCTTCCACATACTTTCTTATTCTGTGCCCACTTTCCAGCCTTGAACTCAAAGTGGTTCTTCTATTTCTCCTTGCATCTGCTATCTTCTGTTTATGAGGATGGTTGCTGTGTTATTTTGGTACATAGATATTTATAACTCTTATGTCTTCAATAGTAAATTGTTGCCTTTAACATTGTAAAACATCCTTTTTTTGTCTCATTTAATGCTTTTTCTCATGTGAATTCTGCCTTGCCTGCTATTAGGATCAGTTCCTATTTTCTTCTTGTTTGCATTCACCTGAAATAGCTTTGCCTATGCCTTTAGTGTTAACTTTCTGAATCACTTTGTTTTTTGTGTGCCTCTAGTGTATAGCATAGAATTGGGTTTCTCTTTATGAGCCAGTGTGAAAATCATTTTCATTTAATTGTTTCTTAAGTGAGTTAAACCTATTCATATTTAATGATATGACTAATATGTTTGGTCTTAAGTCTGTCATATTATTTTATGTTATGTTCCCAAGTGTATTTTTTTACATATATGAGCAAATGTATAATGAGTTATTTTTATAGTCTGTTTGTTTAAAAATTATATTGTTGTTTAGAAACATTTGTGCATTTTTTTCTAGTAGCAGCTACCTTTATACTAGTACCTTTTATAATGCTCTTAATCTGTTTTTATTCTATAGGCTCCTATTTCAGCAGGTCCTCAAATAATGTCATTCTGTTCAATGTCATTTTGTTACAATGTTGCTGAGAGGAAAAAAAAAAATCAATGTCTGGCTGAGGCCACTCTCCGTGTGGAGTTTGCATGTTCTTCTCATGTCTGCCGTATCTCATGTGAAGTGAATTGGGGTGTCTACATTGCCCTAGTCTGAGTGAGTATGGGTATTTGTGTGAGTAGCCCTGCAATGGAAACATGTCCTGTCCAGGGTGGGTCCCACCTTATTCCCTGAGCTCTCAGATCAGCTCCAGCCACCCTCAACCCTGAACTGGAATACGTGGTTGGAAAACAATTACCTTACTTGTTTTTATTAATCTTTCTTAAACGTATGTGTAGCTCACATTTGTTTCAATGTTTAATATTAGAAGTGTTTTGGGTCTTTATTTAGAAGTTTGGTGATGTTTTTATGACCAGAAATATGCCATAGAAACTTAACTCTTGTTTCTATCAATTAGCCTATGGTAAAATTGGTTTCCTTTATGTTGTTTTGCTTAAAGTCACAGTTTCCAAGAACCTATCAATGATGTTAAGTGAGGTCTTACTGTATTTAGTTTACTGGCTTTAAATGATATCCTGAGTCTTCCACCTATTACCCAGATAGCAATCAATCTATAAGCTTTTCCTACTAAATTGAACCATCCTAAGATGTTGTCTTTATAGGTCCAAAATGGCTGATTATCAGCAATTTCATGTGGTTTAATCTGATAATACTTTTCCCTTTCCTTGCCTTTTCCCATTTTTAAAGTTGTTATTTCTATTTTGACAAAATATTCAATATTTAATCATTATTCTTTCACATGTATTTGTTTTTGTCTTAGATCTATAATGAAATATATTTAATGGTCACCATCAGCCCTTTTGCTGAACTTTCTGTATTGATCTTTTCGATGAAAGAAACTCACTCTGTAGTAGATTCTTCAGGAAGTGCTCATGCAGAGTTTTGCATTTTTAAGACTGTTTTCTATAGGCTTCACACTTGAAGTTTAGCTTCGGCATATATGTATGTTCTTTTATTTTAAAAATAAATGCTAGAAACTGCATATGCTATTTGGCATCTTTTATAGACTCCTATGATTTTACAGACACAAAATTTTCATAGGATTTTTGTTTATCTCTCATTTATTAAAGAAAACAATTATTTTCTATTACTGGAGAATATTTTCATTCTTTTTAAGTTGTTTTAACTATTTAAGTATTTTTTGGTCCATTACTGGAGAATATATTAGAAGATCATCTCTGATACATTTGAAGTTAAATGTGTTTTTAAGTTTATTTTTTAAATAAAATTTCATTGAAGTATAATATCTAGACAGAAAAGGGCACACATCGTAAGTGTAAAACTGAATAAATCACGGAGAGTAAACATATCTGTGCAAACACAACCTAGGAAAATAGTGTATTACCAGAATGCCAGAGACCCCCTGGAACCCTCTCTCAATCATCTCCAAAGGTAACTGTTTCTAAAACCATAGATTCCATTTGGATGTTTTTGAACTTTAATGGGTTATACCTTCTAGCTTCTTTCATCCCATATTACAATTGTGATAAAAATTTGTGTTTTTTGTAACAGGAGTTTGTTCATTTTCATCGCCATATAATATTCCACTGTTTGAAAACACTAGTTTATTCATTTACTGTTGATGGATATTTGATTAGTTTTCATTTTTGGCAATAAGAAAAATGTTACTTTTTATCACACTGTTAATGTATTTTTGTTGGATATATGCCTAGGAATATAATATGGTTTGCATATGCTCAGCTTTAGCAGATATTTACAAACATGTAGTTGTTTGTGACAATTACTTCCCATGGCAACACACAATGCATGCGTTTTCCAGCTGCTCCACATCCTTGCTAACAGTGGTATTTTTTAGTCTTGTTAATGTCTACCATTCTGACAAGGGAGATATTCATAATGGGTATCACATGTGATTTTACTTCATGCTTCACTGATGAATGAAATAATATGGTGGAGTATCTTTTCATATAATTTTTGAAAAGTGTTCTAGTTGTTTGCTCAATTTTAAAAAATGGCTTGTATTTCTTATTGATTTGTAAGAGTTCCTTATATGTTATGGAAATAGGTCCTTTGTCAGTTATATGTATTGCAATCTTTTCATACTCTGTGGTTTGCCTTTGTCTTTTGATGATCAGAGATTTCTAACTTTAATGTATCCCAATTTATTAGCTTTTTTCCTTTTTTAGTCAATGCTTGTTGTGCTTTAAGAAATTTTTGCTTACTCCAAGATCATGAAGATGTTCTCATGTTATCTTCCATTAACTTGATGGTTTTAACTTTTACATATAGACCTACAATCTACTTAGAAATAAATGGTATGAACTAGGGAGATAAGATTCATTTTTGTCTTTATTGATATTCAATTACCTTAGGACAGTTTACTTAAAATAATGTTCTTTCTCTACTATCTTTAGTGACACCTCTGCCATAAATCAAATCTCTCTGTATGTGAAGGTCTGTTTTTGGATTCTCTATTCTGTTTCATTGGCCTTTTGGATATCCTTGACCCAATACCACTATAGCTCTATAATAAACTGCCTTGTAGTCTGACAGTAAAATTTCTCCAACTTTTTTCTTCAAAGTTGCCTTGCCTATTCTTAGCCCTTTGTATTTCCACAGAAATTTTAGAATTTATCAATTTTTACCAAAAACTCAGCTCTGCTGAAATTTAAATTGGAATTGTTTTGAATCTATAGATTAATTTGGAAAGGATTTACATCTTTACAATATTGAACGTTCCAATCCAAGAATGTGGTATATCACTACTTATTTAGATCTTTTTAAGGTTTCTCAATTAAGTTTTATAATTTTCAGTATGGAGGGTTTTTACATCTTTCATTAAATATATTGCTAGGTGTTTGATCATTTTAATGCTATTATTAATTATTAATTTTTCAATTTTTACTTTCTAAATGTTGCCGTATATAGATATATACTATATACAGCATCTTTGCATTTTTACCTTGTATTTGTGAATTTGGTAAATTCAGCCATTAGTTCTCATGGTTTAATTTTAGATTCCTTTGGAATTTCTATGTATACAATTATTGGAATTAATAAAAACAATTTGAATTCTGTGAGGTTTTTGCTTTATATATTTTGACATGGCTATATTATTAGATATATATGGATTTATGATAGGTATGTGTATATTTATGTCGATTTTACCCTTTTATCTTTGTGAACTATACCTCTTCATCTTCAGTAACATTGTCGCCTTCAAGTCTACATTGTCTGATATTGATATTGCTTCCACAGATTTATTTTTTAGTATTTGCAGGGCATGTTTCCTTTTTTTAGTTCCAAAATCCTCATTTGTTTCTTTTATAGTTTTCAGTTGTTTGCTGAAATTTTCCATCTTGTTACTTAATTTCTTAAACACGTTATCATGGTTTCTTTAATGTTCATGCTTGATAATTTAAATATCTGAATATCTTGTGGGTTTGTTAATACTGTCTGTTTTTCCCTTGATTTTTGGTTAATTCTTATCTTTTTGCATGCTTAATTATCTTCATTGCATGACAGAAAAAGGTGTCTGAAAAATTACAAAGCTAATTTGAGGCCTTGGATGATGTTATATTCCCCCAGGGAGGAGTTCCTTCTGCTCTTGGCATGTGGTTAGGGTTAATCCAATCAGGGCCTGAGCTAATGGGAAATGACAGTTTAGTCTCTGTGAGGGTTGCTGTATTTTCAGTTCACCATTACTCCTAGAGTAATGTTCTTTAGGAGTCCAAACTGAATCCTTGACATTTCTAAGGACCCTTTCTTCTTTGTGGGCACTGAACTCCATTTTTTGTCTTTTCAGTCCCATGAAACTACTGAAACCTGTGCTCAGTTTCTCAGTCTCTTAGCTACTGCTTTAACAAAGGCAAAGTTATTGAGGGGAGAACAGTCAAGGTCATTGGCTGGATTGAGAGGAAGCTATTGGGCAGTGGCCAGTGCCTATTTATTAATAAGTATGGCCGTGTTTCAATTTTTTAAAATTGATAGACTTTATTTTTCATAGATATTTTAGATTTATTTTTAAAAATGAGCATAAAGTACAGAAAGCACTTATATACTTCCTCCCACTAGCACCAGTTTTATTAGCCGTAACCGTGCATAATGGCTGAATAGCTGCTCTAATTTACTGCCAGTCCCCATATCGCATGGAAGATGAGCCCAGAGAAGCTTAAAGTTTAATGGTCTTGATCTGCTCCAACCCTGATGACCTTTGGCTTCTACCTGGCTCTCTGAGGTCATCAGCTGGCACTAGTAAGCACATAGGTATGGAATATTTTGTCAGCGAATATCTATGAAGGGAATTGATCACTTCAAAGTCAAGATCCTTTCTGTAGACAAAGTGTCAAATCATACTATTTGACAGATACCTGCTGGTAAAACTATGAGCTTTTAACTCCTTCTATATTCCTAGTACAGTTTTACTGGTAGTAGGGAAAACACACACACACACACACACACACACACACACACAAACAGTGGCTTCGAGCCTGCAGGGCAGCAAAGCATTGAAAGCTCTCAGGTTCCTCTCCATACTAACCTTCATAGAGGCAGAATATTTCTGACTGCATTTCCTAATTATTGACCCAGCCTACACCTGATACCTCTGTCAATTTATTTATTCAGGTTTTTAAAACATATTTAAAAAGAATTTTGTGATGTTGAAATATTGCCTTACAAAGTTAAAATTCCACCAAGTTCTTTAATTCTCCCATAGACCTTTTCAGAGGCCTTTAATTCTCAATAGTAGCTATGCCATGGCCAGAAGGTAAGAGCAGAAATGTTTTCTGGACCAGTTCCCACTCTCACCTGGACTACAATATACCCAACAGATTTTATAAAGTCTAGATAAAACTTGTATTGGCCAAGGATAATTTCAAGGAAATTTCAACCAGGTGAATTAGGACTTTTGCGCATCTAATATCTTTCTGTGTATGAGTGTCTTCAAGTAGCCTTTTTATCTACTGCCTTTTCCATTAAGCATTAAAATTAAGAAGGGCTATGGAAATTTTGAGACACCCTCCTAAATGAACAAAAGCTTTCCAGACAAATAAAGATTATCTTTTCCTTATCTTCGAGAGGTATGTGTATCTGGTATATCTACTCTGAAATATTAACACAGAGAACTGCTGGCTTCCTATCAAGTAATCTAATACATCTAGTATATGGGTGATGTGTAATCATCAATTTAAACATATAATTAAGAGTATGGTATTCCACACATATTAAAATGTTTCTAGACTTCTTTCTCACAACCACAATTGGGAAAGCATATGGTGTATGGGTTTTGGTAATGATCCAGTTAAATTCTTTAATATGATTCCTCAGGTCATTAATTGTCACTTTCATTTAATGCTCTTGAGTCATTTAGCTTTATTGTGTACATGTTGACTTGAACACACCCCATATTACCTTCTTGTGGAGAAAATTGTTTTGCTCCAACCCTAAGTACTTTCTTTCTATCTCTCCTTCATGTCTCAGAAAATGAAAGTTTATGAAAGTTAAATCTATGGGAATAGCTCGTGGAATTTTTTAGAACATGCTTGGGATAAAAGAAGTTTAGGTGTTATTTTATTTCCTACTTGTTTCCATGTTCTGGTAGGAAGACTGTTATGATTAATGGAGAACATAATGAAATATCTGTCATTTGCCACAGCCTTTAAAGGGGTTAGCATTTGCCCCAATTGAGGCTTTTTCGTTCCGAATATTTCCATGAATATGAACATTTAAAACCACTGGATCTACCTCTCTATACTCTGTTCAGTGAATTTCAACCCCACCAATTAAAGATTAGTAATCATATTAATATGCATATAGTAAATAAGATAAGTGTGGTTCCTGTTCTCCATAAAAAGAGACAAATAAATAGGCAAGTACTATGCAACATGATAAGTGTCATGTGAGAGGAAGCATGGAGCACATAAAAAGGGGGCATGGCCTAGAGCTGGGGAGTCAGTGCAGACTTCACAAAGGGAATGACATCTGAGCTAGCTAGGCCATGCTGCAATAACGAAACAGCCCTCATATCCCAGTGTCTTAACCCAATGAAAATTTATTTCTAGCTTTTGCAAGAAGCATTTCTAACCACATTTTGTTGGTTAAAGCTAATCATATGGCTCAAGTGAGCTGCAAGGAAGCTGGGAAGGGTAGTTACCATGTGCCCAGGAAAGAGAAATATGAAACAGAATTTTAAAAAAAAATTTAAAAATTTCAATTACAGTTGACATACAATATTATATTAGTTTCAAGTTTACAGCATAGTGATTGAATATATATGAGGTAATGGCCCAGATAAATTTAGTACCCATCTGACACCATACATCGTTATTACAATATTATTGACAATATTGCCTATGCTGTACTTTACATCTCTATGACTATTTTGTAACTACCAATTTGTACTTCCTAATGCCTTTCCTTTTTCACCACCCCCAACCCACCTCCTAGCTCGCAACCATCAAAATATTCTCTGTATCTATGAGTTTGTTTCTGTTTTGTTTGTTCATTTATTTTGTTCTTTAGATTCCACGTGTAAGTGAAATCATATGGCTTTTGTCTTTCTCTGTCTGACTTGTTCCACTCAGCACAATAACCTCTAGGTCCACCCATGTTGCTGCAGGTGGCAAGATTTCCTTCTTTTTTATGGCTGAGTAATATTTCATTATACATATGTACTACCTCTTCTTTATCCATTCATCCATTGATGGATGTCAGGCTGCCTCCATATCTTGGCTATTGTAAATAATGCTGCAATGAACATATGTATGCACGTGTCCCTTTGAAGTAGCATTTTGGGTTTCTCCAGATAAATATTTAGAAGTGAGTTTACTGGGTTCTTCTTTGTCTCCTGTTATAGCCTTTGTTTTAAAGTCTACTTTTGTGGTATAAGTATTGTTGCCCCAGCTTTATGTTTCATTTCCAATTTCATGAAATATCTTTTTCCATACTTTTACTTTCAGTCTTTGTGTGTCTTGACCTGAAGTGCATCTCTTGTATGCAATGTATGTTAAGGGTCTTGCTATCTTATCCATTTAGCAACCCTATCTTTTGATTGGAGCATTTAATCCATTTACATTTAAAGTAATTACTGATAGATAGGTAGTTATTGCCATTTTATTATTTATATTTTTTATCTTCTCCTTCTCCTCCTTTTCTTCCTTCTATTTCTCCTTCTCCTTTCCCCCCCTCCTCTTTCTTCTTCAAGAAGCCCCTCTAGCATTTTTTGTAATATTGGATTGGTGGTAATGAACTCCTTTAGCTTTTTCTTGTCTGGGAAGCTCTTTATCTGTCCTTCAATTCTAAATGATAGGTTTGCTCGGGTAGAGTAAACTTGGTTGTAGGTCCTTGCTTTTCATCACTTTGAATATTTCCTGCCACTTCCTTCTGGCCTGCAAAGTTTCTGTTGAGAAATCAGCTGACAATTTTATGGGAGCTCCCTTGTAGGTAACTAATTATTTTTCTATTGCTGTTTTTAAAATTCTTCCTTTGTCTTTAACCTTTGGTATTTTAATTATAATGTGTCTTGGTGTGTGGGCTTGTTTGGGTTCATCTTGTTTGGGACTCTGCGGTTCTTGGGCTTGTATGTCTGTTCCTTCACCAGGTTAGGGAAGTTTTTTGTCATTATTTCTTCAAATATGTTTTCAATTCCTTGCTATCTCTCTTCTCCTTCTGGTACCCCTGTAATGTGAATGTTGTTATGCTTGATGTTGTCTCAGAGGTCTCTTAAACTATATTCATATTTTTGAATTCTTTTTTTCTTTTTGATTTTCTGATTCAGTGTTTTCTGCTATCTTGTCTTCTAAATCACTGATTTCATCCTCTGTTTCAGCTAATCTACTGTTGATTCCTCTAAAGTATTCTTCATTTCAGTTATATATTTTTTATTACTGACTGGTTCTTTTTTATGTTTTCTGTCTTCAATTTTTTTATGTTTCCTGTCTCCACTTTTTTTATGTTTCCTGTCTCTTTGTTGAAGTTCTCCCTGAGATTGTTGAGCATCCTTATAACCAATGTTTTGAACTCTGCATCTGGTTGATTGCTTGTCTCCATTTTGTTTAGTTCTTTTTCTGGAGCTTTGTTCTGTTCTTTTATTTGGGACATGTTTTTTTGTATCCCCATTTTGGCTGTCTCCCTGTGTTTGTTTCTATGTATTAGGTAGGGTTGCTATGCATCCTGGTCTTAGTAGAGTAGTCGTTTGTAGTAGGTGTATTGTGGGGCTCAGTGGTGCAGTCTCCATGGTCACCTGAGCTGAGTGCTCCAGGTGTGTCCCTTGTGTGGGTTGTGTGTGCCCTCCTGTTGTAGTTGAGACTTGGTTGCTCTTGGGACTTCAGTGGGAGGGATTGATCCTCAGGCTGATTGGTTATGAGTAGTGGCCATGACTATAGTAGAGGAGCTACTGTGCAGGGGCTGACCCTATGGAGCAGGATTCACTTTAGCAGGGCTCTGGTGTCTGCCCTTTGGGTGTGTCATCCTTGGAGGTGGCTGGGTGATACTCTAGCTTTGTCTGAAGCTGGCCACCAGTGTACCAGCCCCTGGGCCTCTTGGGATGGGCCCTGCTGAAGGCCAATTTCAGCCACAGCCTGTGCCCTCCTGGGGCTAACTGACATGATCCACAAAGCAATCTGCAGACTGCCACCATATGCGCTGGGCTTGAAGGTGCCTTAAGAGGCCAAGCCACAAACTGAGGTTAGCTGCCACTAGGGCTGGGCTGCTCAGCAAGAGATACAGGGCATGCTGAGGTAGATGCTGCTTGTTTAAGTTTTGTGAACCTTTGAGAGATTTTAGGAATGTCCACAGCATGAGCCAAGATAGGCTGTTTATATGGAAAAAATCACTGGAAGTGACTTGGGTGAGTCCTCAAATTGGGAGGGGTGAGGTCTCAAGGAATCACCAGGGCAAGGCAAACAGTGTTAGCTAGGTTGATGGAGACTCAGATATTGTGCCTGCCTACGTCTGTATGTTGGAAAAGGGGAGGGCTCAACGAAGAAATAATGGATTCTTCTGTCTGGAAGAAAGCTGCCCCTCCATCCCTCACCCTGAAGACAGACAAATCAGTTCCTCTTCATATGGTGTCTTTTGGTACTGGAGCTCAGAGCAAGTGAGTTTGTCAGCTACTTAAGTCCATGTGTGGGCTTTTTAAGAGGAGTACCTTGATTCCAGCCACTCTCCATCTCACTCAGCCACAATCTCTGCTGGTTTTCACAGGCAGAAATTGTGGGGACTTCTATTCTCAGCACTGGAACCCTGGGATGGGGAGTCTGGTGTGGGGCTGGGGCCCCTTGCTCCTCTGGGGGGACCTCCACAGCTGAGAAATCCCTTCTGATTTTAACCACCACATATGGGTGTGGGACCAGCTTGTTCTATATCTTTGGCTCTCCTACCAGTCTTGAGGTGGCTTCTTCTGTATGTCCTATAGTTGTAGGACTTCTGTTCAGCTAGACCTCAGGTGATTCTCAATGGTTGTTCTGTATTTTAGTTGTATTTTTGATGTGGTCATGACAGGAGGCAAGCACAGCATTTACCTAGTCCACCATCTTGCCCGGAAATCCTGAAACAGAATTTTTGAATGCATAGCATTTTCTCTGCCACAATTGTTCCTTCTGGTTACCAGATATTCATTTTATTCTCCCTTCCACTTGCAGAATACACTCCCCAGGTAGTAAGTTAAGTATCCCATCCAGTTACAGCATTAAACTCAAGAGTCCATGATCTCTGGATAAATCAAGTGTGAATGTGGATTTCCTTAGTCTGGAGACAAATGAACTAAAAGTAGACAAGTATCTATGCTTCCACCCTACACCCATCTATAATCATAACATAAGATGGAGGAGACACAATCACAACATTCTCTTTTGGAAAGGACAAAAATAGGAAACACACAGCAGTCACTAGTTCATGGTGATTCTGAGAAACTGCTGGGTATACCTCATGGAGTTCCTTTAACCTAGGGCAGTAATTCTCAACCAGGGGCAATTTTCCCCAAGGGGACATTTGCCAATATCTGGAGACATTTTTGGTTGTCACAACTGGGGAAGAGATGCTATTGGCATCTAATGAGTAGAGGTCAGGGATGCTGCTAAATATCCTACAATACACAGAGTAGCTCCTCATAACAAAAAATTAAGAGTCCAAGAGGTCAATAGTGTCGAGGCTGAGAAACCCTGACCTGGGGATAGGAGGATTCTTCGATTAGGCCCTCATCTTGCTCCCTGCTTCATTGTGGTCTGTGGCCCCTAGTTCCTACATTCTTGGAGTCTCTCTCTCGCTCTCATTTTTTAATTTTTTTGTCCATTTTCCTTTGTGGCCACATCTGAACTGAGCATTGAAGAGCATGCCCTCTCTGATTACTGTACAGTTGTCACTCCTGTAATATGGGCACTTGTGTCATTTTAAGTCTTGAACATTCATGATTTTCTTTTTTTCTCAATTATTGGTTTATTTGACAGTTCAACTCTTTCAAAAACATATTTATTTGATTCTAATCATTTCCTGTGTCTGTAACTATACTCACAGTTATTTTCAAGACAGAGTTCTCATATCTGTTCTTTTTCTTTATCGTCTCCTGTAATCTCTTAATGGAGACTGTCTTGAGCTTCTGTAAAAGGCTTCATGCTTAATCTGATCTCTGACAAGAATTTTAATGGGCTTTTGCCACTCAAAGATTTTCTTAACATTATTTATTCCTGTTGGGAGTATAAAAGAATTATGCTTTTCCAGTTCTTCAAGGCCATGAATTTTTATCTATTCTCTTTCATTTCTGCTTAATTCCTTCCTGATTTCATTTCCTCTTATAATTCTTTGCCAAATGAAGCCAAATAATAAATAAAATATATTACTAAGTTTCTCCTTTTCAACGTTTTCCATGAGAGCCAAAACGTCATTAGAGAAGTTGTTACCAAGAACCACAGGCAGTAATTTTACTAAATATTTTTCCACTTTATAACATGGATTAACATTTTCCAGCCTTGAATGTTAATTTTCTTTGCCACTCATCTGCTAAGCCAATGCCACATATATTAGGGTGTTTTTTTTTGTAATATTAGGCAAAAACCTAATATAGAAAATGGTATCAGTACTCAACTTCTGATACCATTTTCTATATTAGTCAGAGGATACCAATTGGGGTATGTAATAACAAACATCCCCAAAACTTAGTGGGTTAACAAAATGCCTCTTGTTTTTTGCTCACAAAGCCTGCTATAGGCTGGGGTGACTCTCTTCCTTGTGGCCATCCAGAGATCCTTCTTCTTTATATATATGTCTGTCCTCTCAACATGAGGTCTCTTAGTTTGCCAGGAAAGGAGAAGCCAAGAGACATGAGAATTGGGCAGGGACTTTCTGTTTCAGGCTGGAAATGACACCTATCAATTCTGATCACATTTGATTGGTAAAAGCTAGTAATTTTGCTTCACCTAACATCACGAGGGCTGAGAAGTGTACTTTTCCATGTGCCCAGGAAGGAATATGAAACTGGACTTGATGAACATAAAATATTGTCTTTGCTTAGCTAAGGACTAGAAAGAGTAAAAGGAGTCACTTAGATGAAGGAGATAGAAAAGGAGGAGTGTTCCAGGCAGAGGGGATTACCTGTTTGAAATATTGGGGGCTAGAAAGAATTCAAATCATTTGAGGAATTGACAGAAATATTCTGTGGTTGATCATTTGTGAAGGCAATATGGGAAGAAGGAGGTAGTGGAAGAGAGTAAAGGAATACCAGGTAGGTGATGTTAACATGCTAAACCTTGTTAACTATATTCAGGAGGGAGGACTTTATCCTATGTCAAAGTGGAGATTTTAAGCAGAGCGGTGATAATTTCATAGATATTTATTAGAACATTATTCTGGCTTCATAGAGTCCAGAATGGATTGGAGTGGGTAAGACTTGAGGCATGGGTTTACTTAGGACATTCTTGCGATAGTCCAGGCAAGGGATTGCCTGAACTTGAGTAGTTTCAGAGGATAGAGTGGCATGGATATGTTTGAGAGAGTCATAGGAGGCAGAGTCAATAGGAATTGATGGTCAATTAGCTATAAACAGGTGAAGGAGTCAAGGATAAAACCCACGTTTCTGATCAGGCAATTGTGTGCACTGTGGCCTCATTCACTGATGGGAAACACAGGTGGAAACCCCAGCACTCAGCCACAGGGACTCATCCTCTCATGTTTTATAGTAGAAACTTGATCTGATGTTGATTGTAAGAAAGACTTGAAAATTACATTAGTCACGGAGCATCAGGAGACAAGGCCTTTCAGTCTAATTTAACTTCTCTGGGGGTTGTGAGGGGCTATTCACTATAGAGAAAAAAATAGGCTACTTAGCAATATCAGCTCTTTCTTAATGAGAAGCTGAAGGCCTCCACTGATAGTGACCCTGTGTTAGTATAACCACTTTGGAAAATAGCTTAGTATTACCTGCAAAAATTAAATATATACTGTGATGGTTACTTTTGTGTGTCAACTTGGATAGGCCATGGTGCCCAGATATGTGCTTAAACATTCTGGATGTTTCTGTCAGGGTGTTTTGGGATAAGATTTATTTAAATCAGTGGACTTTGAGTAAAGCAGATTGCCCTCCATAATGTGGGTCGGTCTCCTCCAATCACCTGAAAGCTTGAATGAAATAAAAATCTAATTTCTCCTAAGCAATGGAGAATTCTGCAGCTGATGGCCTTGGGACTTTGAACTGCAGCATCATTTCTTTTCTTGATCTCTAACCTGCTACTCTGTGTGTGTGTGTGTGAGTGTGTGTGTGTGTGTGTGTGTGTGTGTGTGTGTTTGGTGGGGTTTCCCTATTAGTAAGGATGGAGTTTGGTCAGTTCTATTCTCTAAAAGACTGAAAATCCCAACATGACTTCAAATTGCTGGGCCATATTCACTTTAGCTTCTACCACTACAGCCTGAAGCAGGGCTTCTGTGTTCTTATACTTTTCTGTCTGTTCATTTGTTCTTCCTAATTAACATTGACCATGAAGATCTTAAGAGGCCTTGAGACTTTAATTGAATCTGAGTGTCCACAATAACAAGTCACCATTTATAGCTTCTGTTGTCACAGGTTCCAAACAGGCCTGCTTTGGCCAATCTCCAATTACTGGCCTTTCTTCACTGATTTTGTGATTAGTACGTTTGGTATAGATCTAATTGGTGGATGGCTTTGCCTGCATTTTGGTGCAATGTTAAATCTTCACAGGACTTTTTAACAGTCACAACAAAGGCTCTGGTAACCTTGAGGCTATGTATGACCTCTAGTGCAGAAAACCTTGACTTCCTATAATTTTTCTTTTCTTCTCTGCCTCAGGGATCTGCCACTGGGGCACCATCTCAGTAGTGTATTTTAGACTCAATTAGAAAACCTTCTTCTGCATGAATTGGGCACCACAGAGTCCCCAAACACACATTTGGCATGCCATTAGCTTATCCTCTGGGCTTTACTGCTTTCCCTCTTGCCTATCACAGAGGCTCATCCAGGGGATTCTGCCCAGAGAGATGGAGTAAGGGATTTGGATTAATCCAAACTTGTTTGCTACCATGGGTCTCTCTTTCAGCTCCAGGAAAGACTCCATTAAGATAAGTAATTTAACAAATTTGGTTTCTGTTGATGCGGGCTTCAAACTCTCTAGGACCTCTCTTTATTTGACACTTCTCTCACTTAAAGCTATTCACACACATTTGTGAATGTCCCACTCTATGTAGGCCATATCAAGCCATAAACAGAGTTTGTCCTCAGGACATTAACTAGCTTCAACATTATTTTTCTTCCTTGAGTAGGACGAGCCCAACCCTTGAGAACTGGCACATACTTTGAGGTATGACACTACCTGTGGTTGGGCAGTCATGATACAGATGACTTCCTGGCTCTATTATCTAGATAATGATGATTTTGTTGTGCAGATGGGCATTACATCACAGTTCATCAACAACCGTGGACAAGATCCTCCAAAACATAACCTCTGTTTACAGAGACCACACTTGAATGAGTGGTCGTATTAACTACAATAAAACATATTACAATGGTTCTTGGCCCCATCCATTATTAAAAGCACCTTTGGTCCCTGCAAACTCTCCTCTAATTACTTCTAGAAATTTCCAGAGACTCTTCCATGAGTGCTTATTAACAAGTCCTGTCAGTACCACATAGTGATTGCTGTTTCTTTACTGCTGCTCCAGCCCTCCTTATTGAGGCTTGCCATAGTCCTCTATCTCTGCTGCCACCAGTGACCAGCCCCCCTCAAAGGTCGCTAACTCCAACATACCGCATTGCCTGCAAGTCTAAGCAAAAATTGGGGCATTGTCTGTTCCTCCCTTTATGTGACCCTCTTTGTACCCCAATGTCTCACAGTGTTTCAGTGAAAATACCTTCTTCCATTTCTGTTCGTAGCAATTCTTTCTTTTTTTTTTTTTTAATTAAATTTATTGGGGTGACAATTGTTAGCAAAGTTACATAGATTTCAGATGTACAATTCTGTATTACATCATCTATAAATCCCATTGTGTGTTCATCACCCAGAGTCAGTTCTCCTTCCATCACCATATATTCGATCCCCCTTACCCTCATCTCCCACCCCCCACCCCCCGCCCCCGTTACCCTCTGGCAACCACTAAACTATTGTCTGTGTCTATGAGTTTCTGTTTCTCATTTGTTTGTCTTGTTCTTTTGTTGTTTTTGGTTTATATACCACATATTAGTGAAATCACATGGTTCTCTGCTTTTTCTGTCTGACTTGTTTCGCTCAGCATTACTCTCTCAAGATCCATCCATGTTGTCACAAATGTTCCTATATCATCTTTTCTCACTGCCGAATAGTATTCCATTGTGTATATGTACCACAACTTCTTTATCCATTCATCTATTGAAGGACATTTTGGTTGTTTCCATGTCTTGGCCACCGTAAACAAAGCTGCAATGAACATTGGAGCACACGTGTCTTTATCTCTAAATGTTTTCAGATTTTTTGTGTAGATACCCAGGAGAGGGATTGCTGGGTCATATGGCAATTCTATTCGTAATTCTTTGAGGAACCTCCACACTGCCTTCCATAACGGCTGCACCAGTCTGCATTCCCACCCACAGTGTATGAGGGTTCCTTTTTCTCCACAGCCTCTCCAACATTTGTTATTATTTGTCTTGTTGATGATAGCCATTCTGACTGGGGTGAGGTGATATCTCATTGTGGTTTTGATTTGCATTTCTCTGATGATTAGTGATGTTGAGCATTTTTTCATATGTCTATTTGCCATTTGTATGTCCTCTTTGGAGAAATGTCTCTTCAAGTCCTCTGCCCATTTTTCAATTGGGTTGTTTGTTTTTTTGTTGTTGAGTTGCATGAGTTCCTTGTATATTCTGGATACTAGCCCCTTATCGGAGGCACTGTTTGCAAAAATCTTCTCCCATTCAGTTGGTGTCCTCTTTATTTTGTCAATGGTTTCCTTTGCTGTGCAGAAGCTTTTGAGTTTCATATAGTCCCATTCGTTTATTTTAGCTTTTACTTCCATTGCCTTTGGAGTCAAGTTCATAAAATGCTCTTTGAACCCAAGGTCCATAAGTTTAGTACCTATGTTTTCTTCTATGCAGTTTATTGTGTCAGGTCTTATGCTTAAGTCTTTGATCCATTTTGAATTAACTTTGGTACATGGTGACAAATAGCAGTCCAGTTTCATTCTTTTGCACGTGGCTATCCAATTCTCCCAGCACCATTTATTGAAGAGGCTGTCTTTGCTCCATTATATGTTTTTAGCTTCTTTGTCAAAAATTATCTGTCCATATTTATGTGGTTTTATTTCTGGGTTCTCAATTCTATTCCATTGGTCTATGTGTCTGCTTTTCTGCCAATACCATGCTGTTTTGATTATTGTAGCCCTGTAGTACAAGCCAAAGTCAGGAAGTGTGATACCTCCATTATTGTTCTTTTTTCTTAAGATTGCTTTGGCTATTCGGGGTCTTTTGTGGTTCTAAACAAATCTGATGATTTTTTGTTCTATTTCTTTAAAATATGCCATTGGGATTTTGATGGGGATTGCATTGAATCTGTATATTGCTTTGGGTATTATGGCCATTTTAACTATGTTGATTCTTCCAATCCATGAGCACGGAATGTCTTTCCATTTCTTTGTGTCTTCTTCAATTTCTTTCAAAAATGTCTTATAGTTTTCAGCATATAGGTCTTTCACATCCTTGGTTAAGTTTATTCCTAGGTATTTTATTCTTTTAGCTGCAATTGCAAAAGGAATTGTTTTTTGTATTTCTTTTTCTGAGATTTCATTGTTAGTATATAGTAAGGCAATGGACTTTTGTGCGTTGATTTTGTAGCCGGCAACTTTACTGTATTCGTTGATTGTTTCTAATAGCTTTTTGGTGGAGTCTTTAGGGTTTTCTATATATAGCATCATGTCATCTGTAAAGAGTGATAATTTAACTTCTTCATTCCCAATTTGGATGCCTTTTATTTCTTTCTCTTGCCTGATTGCTCTAGCAAGGACTTCCAACACTATGTTGAAAAGCAGAGGTGATAGGGGACATCCCTGTCGTGTTCCTGAACGTAGAGCAAAGGGCTTCAGTTTTTCTCCATTAATTATGAGATTAGCAGAGGGCTTGTCATATATGGCCTTTATTATGTTAAGGTATTTTCCTTCTATACCCATTTTATTAAGTGTTTTAATCATAAATGGATGTTGTATCTTGTCAAATGCTTTTTCTGCATCAATTGATATAATCATATGATTTTTGTCCTTTATTTTGTTTATGTGATATATCACATTGATGGATTTTCGTATGTTGAACCATCCTTGTGCCCCGGGGATGAACCCCACTTGGTCGTGATGAATAATCTTTTTAATGCATTGTTGTATTCGATTTGCTAGAATTTTATTTAGGATTTTTGCATCGGTATTCATTAGAGATATTGGTCTGTAGTTTTCTTTTTTTGTGCTGTCCTTACCAGGTTTTGGTATCAGGGTAATGTTGGCCTCATAAAATGAGTTAGGGAGTACTGTCTCTTCTTCAATTTTTTGGAAGAGTTTGTGCAGAATTGGTATTAGATCCTCTTTGAAGGTTTGGTAGAATTCACTAGTGAAGCCATCTGGTCCCGGACTTTTGCTTTTGGGAAGGTTTTGGATGACTGATTCAATTTCGTTACTGGTGATCGGTCTGTTTAGATTTTCCAGTTCTTCATGGTTCAGCCTTGGAAGGCTATATGTTTCTAAGAACTTGTCCATTTCTTCTAGGTTGTTGAATTTGGTGGCGTATAGTCCTTCATAGTATTCTTGGATGATCCTTTGTATTTCTGTGGTGTCCGTGATAACTTCCCCTTTTACGTTTCTGATTTTGTTAATCAGTGTCTTCTCTCTTTTTATCTTAGTAAGTCTAGCCAAGGGTTTGTCAATTTTGTTAATCTTCTCAAAGAACCAGCTCTTTGTCACATTAATTTTTTCTATTGTCTTTTTGTTCTCTATTTCATTTAGTTCTGCTCTGATTTTTATTATTTCCTTTCTTCGGCTGACCTTGGGTTTTACTTGTTCTTCTTTTTCTAGTTCTTTAAGGTGTAACATGAGGTTATTTATTTGGGAGTTTTCTTGTTTCTTGAGATAGGCCTGTAATGAGATAAATTTCCCTCTTAAAACTGCTTTCACTGCATCCCAGAAATTTTGGTAGGATGTATTTTCATTGTCATTTGTTTCTATGTATCTTTTGATCTCTCCTCTAATTTCTTCTTTGACCCAGTCCTTCTTTAAAAGTATGTTGTTTAGTCTCCATGTATTTGTGTTTTTCCCCGCTTTCTTTTTACAGTTGATATCCAATTTCAAAGCCTTGTGATCAGAGAATATGCATGGTATGATTTCAATCTTCTTAAATTTGTTGAGACTGATTTTATGTCCCAATATATGGTCTATCCTTGAGAATGTTCCGTGTACACTAGAAAAGAATGTATAGTCTGATGTTTTAGGATGAAGTGCTCTATAAATGTCAATTATGTCCATTTCATCTAATGTGTCATTTAGGGCTATTATTTCGTTATTTATTTTCTGTTTGGATGATCTATCCATAGCTGTTAATGATGTATTTAAGTCCCCTAGTATAATTGTGTTTTGGTCAATTTCTCCCTTTAGTTCTGTTAGTAGTTGCTTGGTGTATTTCGGTGCTCCCTGATTGGGGGCATAAATATTGATGACTGTTATGTCTTCTTGTTGTACAGTCCCCTTCACCATTATGAAATGTCCATCTTTATCTCTTGTTATCTTTTTCACCTTGAAGTCTGTTTCATCTGATATCATTATGGCTACACCTGATTTTCTCTGGGTACCATTTGCTTGGAGTGTCAATTTCCACCCTTTCACTTTGAGTCTATGCTTGTCCTTGTAGCTGAGATGTGTCTCTTGGAGACAGCATATGGTTGGGTTTAGTTTTTTTATCCAATCTGCTACTCTGTGCCTTTTTATTGGTGAGTTCAGTCCATTTACATTTAGGGTGATTATTGATATGTGAGGATTTCCTGTCATTCTATCTTTAGTTTTCTGGTAAGGCTGTGTCTCCATTGTTTCTTTGCCTTTTTGTTGTTGTCTATTATTTCTGTGTGGTGGTATTCTATGATGTTTCCCTCTGTTTCTTCTTTTATTTCAGTATATATTTCAATTCTGGATTTATTTTGAGTGGTTACCCTTAAGTTTATGTAAAAGAAAGTTTGATATTTAGAGTATTCCATTTTCTTCAGCACGCTTACTTTCTCCATTCCCATATTCCGGTTCAGGCCTTTACTCTCCCCCTTTTTGAGTTTTGGTTGCCACAAATTGTCCCTGTTGATGGTGGTCGAATAGCCTCCTTTAGTATTTCTTGTAGTGCAGGTCGTGTATTAGAAAATTCCCTCAGCTTCTGTATGTCTGGAAAGGTCTTTATTCCTCCTTCATATCTAATGGATATCTTTGCTGGATATATTATTCTTGGCTCATAATTTCTCTCTTTCAATAGTTTGAATATTTGGTTGCACTCCCTCCTGGCTTGTAGAGTTTCTGCTAAAAAATCTGATGATAATCTAATGGGCTTTCCTTTGTAAGTTACCATCTTCTTTTCCCTGGCTGCCTTGAGGATTCTTTCTTTGTCGTTGATTTTAGACAGCTTCAATACAATGTGCCTTGGAGAAGGCCTGTTGGGATTGAGGTAACTAGGTGTTCTATTTGCTTCTTGGATTCGAGGGTCCAGTTCTGTCCACAAATTTGGGAAGTTCTCATCGACAATTTGTTTGAATATATTCTCTGTTCCCTTCTCTCTTTCTTCTCCTTCTGGTATGCCCATTATTCTTATATTGCTCTTTCTGATGGAGTCAGAAAGTTCTTGTAGAGTTCTTTCATTTCTTTTAAGTCTCAAGTCTCTTTCTTCTTCTATCTGTGTCATTTCCAGGTTTCTATCTTCGATGTCATTGATTCTTTCCTCCATCTGGTCAACTCTACTACCTAAGCTGGTTATTTCATTCTTAATTTCTTCTATTGAGTTCTTAATCTCCAGAAATTCTCTATGGTTCTTTTTTAAAATTTCAATCTCTTTCGTAAAATGCTCATGCTGTTCTTTGATTGAGTTTCTGAGTTCATTTAACTGCCTATCTGTGTTTTCTTGTATCTCGTTGAGTTTTTTCAGAACTGCAATCTTGAATTCTCTGTCACTTAAGTCACACATTTCTGTATCTTTAAGTGCCTTCTCTGGAGACTTTTCACTTTCTTTCTGAGCTATCTTGTTGCCTTGGTTATTCATGGCGATTACTGGTTTACTATTTCTCTTCCTAGACATCTACAGGAGTGACTTCTGCAACAGGTTGATAGGAAGAGGTCTTTCTTTTGTTTTCCAGTACTTGTTGGTAGAATGTCTTATTTTTTCTCCAACTGCAACTTATTTTTCTTCTCCCACACGGTAGTGCTGTTTTCTCTGCACTATTCCTGCTTCTCACACAATGGGGGGATTCCCTGGGAGACGGGCTTCTCCTCTGTTAATAGTTCGTCTAGGTCACAGGGCGCAGTGTCCCGGTGGGTATGCGGAGAGCTTTTGATGTTCCAAAGCTCTTCCAGCTCCTGATTCAGAGCCCGTATGTTTCAGCAGTTCTGTTTACTCCTGCAGGGATCCGCCCAGATAGGTGGGGTCAGGGGCGGGGTGAGTTGTGAGAGGTGGCCCAGAGCAATGGCGGCAACCACCACCGCAGCGGTCCTGTTTCCACGGCTCCCTCCCCTTTGCAGGAACTAGTTGGGCTGTGAATTTGTGTCTGCGGCCCACAGTTCTCAAAACAGCAGATTTTCTGTTGTTTTGATCTGACACTGCTACTGTTTCGCTTCTAGCACCGGGCAGGTGGGGGCGGGGCGAGCTCTGGGAGGGTTGGGAGGGGGCGGCTAGTCTCAGTGCCTAAGGCTCCGTTCTCTGCTCGGCAGTGCAGGCTTAAACCACCGTTTTCAGCCTTTTTCCCTCAGTCTTTTCTCCGAGGTCTCTGCCGTGAGCGTTGGGTTCAGCCGTGGTATATGCTGTCCCCTCAGCCCCGTGGGCCACAAGCGGAGCCCTAGCAGTCCGAGTTCTTCCCTCTCCCACAGCTGCGGTAGTTCCGGGAAGCCGCGAGCTCGGAGCACTGAGCGAGGTCTGCGTCCTGCGCCCGCGCATCTCCGTCTCCGCGCACTTCTCCCTTTCCTCCTCCCTCCACTCGCGCGAATCTCCCACCTGTAGGTGATTTCAGTCGGTAGTGGGCCTCTTCATCTTGCCTGTCTGCTGTGCAGGGAGTCCTTTGTGGAGTTTTTGTTGTTTGATTCGTTGTAAATTCCAGGGGAGTTTTACAGAGGCTCACCTCACGCCGCCATTTTTCCAGAAGTCCCGCAATTCTTTCTTTAGGACTCACACATGAGCCTCCACAGAAGTAATTTCCTTTTTCCTCAATGCTTTCTTCACTTCCATCATTCACCTACACCGAGGAATTCTAACATCAGCCCTTTGATACAAGACTTATGTTTTACTGTGAAACTTTTTCTACAGTGAGATGCTTTTTCATAAATGGAGGCAATTGAAAGACTATGGCCAAAATAGAAAGAAAAAACAGAAAAATCTCTAGGATGCAAGGAATCCTCCCAAAAGAAATGTGTTAATCTTATCTGCCCGTTTGAAAGTTTAAGTTCTGGCTTGAGAATTGTTCTTGGTGAATAATTTGAGAAAAAGATTTGACAAAGTCTTAATCACCCATATTCTCTTTAGATATAAAATTACTATAACACAGTGCTGTTTTCTGGAGGATAAAGGGTAATTGGTGAGGACAGAAAGTGATTCTTCGAGGAAGGATAAAATTAATATAAGAATGGAAAAACCAAGATGGCACAACCAGTGATTATAACTGAATTCTCTCTATTTGCCAACAATAGGCTAAAGACGCACAAGCTATAGTGCTTTCTGGAAGTAAGAAGTGAGTGAAGCGATTGAAGTCTAGACCATCAGGGAGGTTTGGTTCAGGGTGGGGTGGGGGTGGGGGTGGAGTGAGAGAGTACGATTTTCCAGATCAGCCATGGCGGAAGCAGGGGCTGAGCATACAGAGAACTTGTTCTGCCTATGGGGGCTGACTTGTCGGCTTGCCCTGTCACTTGTATCAGAGTAGGTAGAGGGGATAAGGTCAGACTAGAGCATCCTTGGCCTTCTCCATACTTAGGTACTGGAAGGTTCCATGTAGCCTGCTGTGGACTGTCAGCAGTTCTAGATACATCATCTCCCACACTCATGAGGAACACATAACTTGCTTTAGGGTTCCTTTTCTCTCCCACTTCACTGTTAGACAACGCAGTTTCTGTTTGTTCAAGTTTCTGCCTCATGATGCCCCCACTTTTGGCCCAAACCTGACAGAATCTGTGTTTGCCTCAAAGTGGCTGACACTGTGACATTTAGAGTAGTTTTCAAAAGCAGCAAACATCATTTAATGCCTCTTGGTCACTGTAGAAATATAGAGCTTTTATCTCTGCTTGACAGAAGGTATCTTAGAGCCTGAAAGTATGTTAGAGATCATCTTCTTCTGTTTGATGCTCTGTAGTTTATAGTTTATTAATCCAACAGTTATTTATTAACCATCCGCTATGCACCAGGCACTATACTAGATTCTGGGATACAGAGATAAATAAGACAGAGTGATTCCTCCACTAATGGGATTTATAGACAAACAGACAGGGGCAGCCCCTAACTTTGCCTTGTGGGATCAGAGAAACTTTCTTAGAGCTAATGCCATGTGAGCTAAGACCTAAAGGATAAGAAGGAGCAACCAAGCAAAGTGAGGGTAGGAAACTGAGGCCAGAGAAATTAAGTGGCTTGCTAAGGGAGAGCCAGGACTGTTTCTCACACCTTTGAAGTCCCAGTTCCCTGCTCATTCATAGAGTGCATGCTGGATATATACTAAGAAGTAGAATTACAAAGAAGAAATCACATCCCTTTTCTTCAGTAATTCCACGGTTTAATAGAGCAGTACATAAATAATTATAACATGATGAAATAAGTGCTTTGCTAACTGCAAGCACCAGGAATTTATGATGCATGCAAGGGTGACATTTTATTCAGGCTAGAGTAGATAAGGGGATCAGAAATGGCTTTCCTGACGAGATGCCTTTGGGGTTGAATTTTGAATGAAAATGAGGTGGTCATCAGATAAACAGTCTAAGGAGAGTGGTCTAGGTTGAAGGGCAGCCTGTTTGGAAGCATCCAATCCTGTGTCATACTTGAGGAATTATGAGTGGTTCAGTATGACTGGAGTATGTATGTGGGAAAGGAAAGGAGATCAAGAAATGGGACTGGAAAGACAGGCAGGAGACACATTCGGGAGAGATTTGCCGTGGGTTATGTTAAAAAGTTAGAAATTATCCTTGAGACAATGGGAGTCAGTGGATGACTTAATTTTTTATTTTATTTTTTTAAATTAAATTTATTGGGGTGACATTGGTTAGTAAAATTATATAGGTTGTAAGTGTACAATTCTATAATACATCATCTATATATTGTATTGTGTATACAATACAATCACCCAAAGGCAATTCTCCTTCCATCACTATATGTTTTATTTCCTTTACCCGCTTCTACCACCCCTCTTCTTCCCCTCACCCTCTAGTAACCACTAAACTGTTGTCTGTGTCTATGAGATGACTTAATTTGAGACTAACCAGATTTATGTACATAAAAATGTTTCATCAAACATTTTTATCAAACATTTCTATCAAAAATATGAAGAATGTATGGGAAAGGGTCAGGTTAGAGGCAGAGAGACTAGAAGAGAAGCCATTGAAAAAATCCTGGTGTTTGTTGTGGTCTGAGTTAAAGCAGTAGGAACAAAGGGAATTGGAGGGTTTTGAGAAACACTTAGGGATGAAATAAAACTGAACAGCTTTTCCAGGTTTGCCTGGAACCTTGCTGATTGTAGCACTGAGAGTCCAAAATACTAGGAACCCCTTGGTCCTGGAAAAACTGGGAGGTTTGTCATCCTCGGTGAAATTAACCCTGCAAGGAGAGTGAGAGGTAGAAGGAAAAGCCAAAGATGTTCTAAGGTTTTAGGTTGGGTGCCTTGGCCAATGGTGGAGCGACTTATTAAGACAGGTAAGTGGAGAGGAGAGTTGCAGAGTTGGGGTCTGAGAAATATAAAAAAGTAATAGGTGATTATGCTATATGCAGATAGAGATTTGCAGATGGTGGGATATGGTTCTAGAGCTCAGTCATCAGACCTGGGTTGGAAATAGAGATAAATAGTATTTGAAAAGAGTTCTGGTCAATATGACAAACAAACCAGACACAGGAAGACCTCTATCTATCTATCTAGCTAGCTATCTATCATCTCTCTATCTATGTATCTATCTATCATCTATCTATCTGTATATATACTAGATAATTTAAAATAAGTTTATTTTAAACACATAGTCAAGCTTTAAAACAAGAAAGGTAAAGTTTCAGGGATCAGAAATGAAGAGAAAACCCTAAACCACTGTGCTGAGCTAAGGATACGAAAGGACCAAGAGAGAAGTAGAGAATCCTCCGGAGGCTATTTTTATGTCATATCTAAAATCAAGGTCCTAAGCTGAAACAGAGCCCTTCATACATAAAGTTGGACATTAGGAAGGGGTACCACATTTCTGAACGAGCATGAAGCAGAACTGCTGCTCTGAACCATGCTTGGAAAAAAGCAATTCCTGGGAAATCAGAACCTCACGCTAATGCTGCATAGCGTTCCTTGTGACTGATGTCCTGTGGGAAACATTCCTGCTGAAAAGCAAAACACACAAGGCTACCATGTGAGGATTGGCAATTTCTATCATGATGGAGTCAGAAGGGACGAGAAACAACAGAATTCACTGATAATAGAGCATTCTGAAGGAGAATTTAAAATCAATTTGTTTAGAAATTTAAAGAAATAAACAGAGACATAAAATACCTAAGGCTAGTGTAGAACATTATGAATAAGGAATAAGTAAATAAAATAAACATTAAGAATAGAAAAATGTTCATTGAAATAAAAAACCTGAATAAATAGGTTAAACATACGAGTAAGACTAGATAGCTATGTACAGATTAGTAAACTGAAATATCTGAAGAAATGACCCAGACTGCAACACAGAGAGCTAAAGAAATAGAAACTATGAAAGAGAAATTAAGAGGTATGAAGAACCTAATGAGAAGCTTCAATATACATCTAAACGGAATTTAAAGAAGGACCAAAAAGGATGGGGGAGAGATAATGTTGAAAGGAAAAATGGTGAACAATTATCCAATATTAAAAAGTGGTTTTGAATCTGTAGAGAGAAACAATACACCAAATCCTCATCAGAATAAGTCAAAGAAATCTATACTTAGACAATTTGTAATAAAATTGAAGCTATCATGAATATTGAGAAAACCTTAAAAGCTACTGAAGAAAAAACACAGACTACTTATTAAAAAATGAAGTCAGACTGACAGCAGATTTCTTATCAATGACAGGTGCCAGGGATAAAGAAATAACATCTTCTAAGTACAAAGAAAATCCAGAACTCTATGTCAAGTTAAATGATGACTCAAGAGGAAGGACTCAAGAGGAAGGGCTAAATTTTCATAGTGAAGTTTATTGCCCACAGGCCCACCCTGCAATAATTGCTGTAGGATGTACTTCAAACAGAAGTAAATTCAACTCAGAAAAAAGAAGTGAGGGGCAAGAAGTAATAGTTGAACAAAAATATTTGTAAAATACAGTGGTATGTCTGGTAATGATTAATTAGAAAATATAAAATATGTTGAGTATTTAAAAACAAAGTGAAATTACATTTTAAACAATAATATGGAAGATGGGGGAAGTTTTCTTGGGTTGTTGAAATGTTCTAAGCTATCCATGCAGGAGAATAGGTATATTGACTAACTTTGGAGTAGAGTATGCACTTTACAATTTAAGGGTAGCATCAAGAAGAATATAAACAAAATATTTTTTCAAAACTAAAGAAAAAAGGAAAAGGGAAAGAAAGAAACTCAATAAATTTAACAGATGATAAGTGGGGGGAAGAAAAATTACATTATAGAAAACACAAAATAAAATCTTGGAAATCAGCTTAAATATACCAGTATTCACAAGAAATGTAAATTTAAATTTTCCTATTAGAATATAGAGGCATGCACAGTTAATTTTGCTATAATACTTGTTTTAGAAATGGGAGTTTATTCCAACGTGATTGATCTATTGGGGGCATTTGGAGCATAACACACATTTCACATTTGTTTTTGTGTGATTTTGTCTATGAGGAACACTAGATGAATACTGAAAACTTCACCCAGCTGGACCAAGCTGCATAGAAGCACACAGAATACACAGGCTTCCAACATCTGTCAGCTTCTGTTCTCTGTTCACCATACGTGTCCTGAGCCACACCCTTCCACACCTGAGGTTACATCTTTCCTTCTGACTTCAGGCAACACTCCTTCCTCCACTTCACAATAACTCAAAAACTGCAACCCTTCTGACAGATACTTCCATAAGCAAACTTCAGGTGTCTTTTTCAAGGTAAAATGCCAAACCTATTGCAGTATTTCTGTATAATACTGCTCTACTGTGTTTTTCTATATTTTTAAAAGATTTGCTACTGATGGCGTATTTGACTATTGTGCCTCTAAACTCCATTGTTCTCATGAGCCCTGTGATTTTTACTGCCCAATTTTGCACAGTGTGGTGATTTTTAGGAATGCGTATGTCATTTGATATCAGAACTTACTCTATTCTAAAATATCCAGGTATTTACAGAATTAACCACTGTAGGATAATGGTATAAAAAGCTTAATATTAAAAGAAAGAGCTATACTAGCAAAACATAAACCAAAAGGAAGCTGAGGTAGCAATATTAATATTAGACAAAGAAGAATTTAAGGTGAAAAACAACAAAGAAGTTTGTGCTTCAGAAAAAGATTGGGAGATCAGCCTCTGATGGGAAGAACACCTTATCCACTGAAACCAGAAGGAGAGAGGTCAGGATGAATCTGAATATAAATAAATGTGTCCCCAGGGAAGTGGGAATGACAGTTTGGAAGCTTTCTGCCTGTGAAGTAGAGGGAAAAATCACTGTGGTAAGCTAAATATGGCAATGGCCACCCAAAGTGTCTATGTCCAAGTCCCGGGAACCTGTGAGGATGTTACCTTACGTGGCTGACAGGACTTTGCAAACATGATTAAGTTAAGGATCTTCGGATCGGGAGATAATCCTGGGTTATCCAGGTGGGCCTAGTGTAAGCACAAGGGCCCTTATGTAAGAGGAAGGTAGGGGTAGCAAAGTCAGAGTTAGAGATGTGACAGCAGAAACAAAGATTATAGTGATGTGAGAAAGAACACAGGAATGCAGGCGGCTTCCAGAAGCCGTAAAAAGCAAGGAAACAGATTCTCTCCTGAAGTCTCCAGAAGGAACACAGCCATGCTGATACCTTGACTTTAGACTTCTGACTTCCACCACTGGAAAGGAATAAATTCATATTGTTGTAAGTCACTAAATTTGTGGTAACTTGTTACAGCAGCAGTAAACAACTAATACCATCAGCTCCTGGATATAAGAAAGCTGTGCAGCAAGGGGCTTGAGGGAAGTGAAATACTCACCATGGAGAACTGATAGAGGGAGCTGGTGAGGAACACTCAGAAGGATTTCCAGGCAACACCAAAGCCCACCAAACTTTGGCAACCTTGAATGTGTCATGAGACCAACCCATGTTTTTATGGGAGGTTAGCCACTTGTGTGCAGGAAAAGAAAAGGTAGAAAACTAGGCTCATCCAGAATTGGTGTTTTTCCATGTTAAGTGTGGCAGAGGAATTAATAGGCAGAGAAATGCATAATGCAGTCTTAGTTGGCTATAGGATTTGTCTGAAAACTCAGAATACTATGGAAGGGGACAATGGATAAGAGATCTTATTTTTGTCCTTAAGTAAATTTATTTGGACTTAGTGAGTGAGAGGGACATATGGATAAGAGGTGTTTGTTAGAGGACCAGGATTAAAGATTTCATAGTGGATAGTTTTGGGTGATGTCAATGTCTAGGGTACGATATGTGGCAGAAACTGCTAGTAGTAGCCCAGTATACTTTCTACGCTTATTATTAGAATTTTTTGCTAGATTCATGAACACCTTAAATAAACAGTGTGCTTCTAGTCTTCCTTAGAGCTTCACATGGCCATGTGATAAAGTTAAACCTATTGAGAGTAAATGAGAAGTGATATGTGCAATCCTGGTCATGCCCCAGAAGAAGTGGCATGTTCTCTACTGTCTTTTTCACCCTCAGTGCTGACTGAAATGTTGACATGGTGGTGAGCTAACATGGCCCCTGAAGACAAGAGCAATAACCTACAGATGGCAGAGCAACAAGGTGGAAGGAGTCTGGGCCCCTAAAGATTTCATAAGGCATAGCCAACATACCAGCTTGAAGTTGTTTAAGCCACTGTCATGTTAGAAAATCTGTTCCAAACCTGTATCTTAACTAATTACCACCAGTGTGTTTAGCTGCAGTGAAATGGAGGTGAACTTGAATGACAGAGATTGGATAAAGAAACTTTGAAATCATCTAGAGTAATAACAGGAGAAAGTGACTTTGACCTAAATGGCAATATTCTCAAAGAATGAAGGGGTAGGTAAATGAAGAGGAAAAGGAGAATAGATTACTATAAGACTGTGCCATGAGTCTCAAAGTAAAAATTGTTTTTATATGAGGGTGGTAGGATATTGGTTTACAAATAGCTGTGGCAAACAGAGATAATTGGGATCCTGTCCTTTTACCTACAGTATGTTGGGTGTGTGGCAATGAGCTGTTCCCCACAAGGAGGCTATAGGGAAAGATGTACCATCAGGGGAGGTGTTGTTTTCAATTACGGTTAGGGGTGTGGATGGGAAAGGTGCATTGTGTGATGAATGTGAAGATGGAGAAAAGTTTGTTAACTGTTGCAATGGTTCTCTAAAGTGAACAGTGGAAATGTCAGGGTGAGGTAAATAGTGCAAAATTTCAAGTATACAAAATTGAGCATGGTATGGTTTGATGGTAAAGAAAATGAAAGGTGACCAGTGTATCAGTCAGGGTCCTGGCAGGCAAAAGAATCTGACTCTAATCATTCAATTGGAAAGACTTAAGTGAGGGACCACTTATTGAGGTGTGGACAGGATTATGGGGACCAATAAAGAATGTTAAGGCACCCAGAAAGCAGCAACAGATACAGCCATTGCACTTGTGGGCTTAAAGGACCATGAGGTGGGTGGTACCATGGAGATAGGAGAGGGGGTGTCTACAGCTGTAATTGTAGAAGGACGTGGCTACTGCCAGGAATGGGACTCCAAGTGGAGAGCTCGTGGGAAAGAAATACCCTGATCTCTTTCCCCTTCTTCAGTCCAGTGTCTGCACTGTCCAAACCCAACTGGAAATGACTGGGCAAGGGACACTAGTTGATGCAACCCATAGATTCAGCCTCCCTTGCAATCAGAGCAGGGCAGATAAGAGCAGAGAATTAATTTTCAAAAAGGGGGTAACCAGGACTAGTCAGACAGGAGGGTGAGTTGATGGAATTATTAGATCTTGAGATTCAAAATAGAATTTTCGTTAAAATTGTTTCAATGCCAGAACAGACTGAGGTCCTGAATGGTATCAGGTCTATGCATACCACTGGCTCTTTGCCACGCTTATGGTTCTTTAAAGAAGGCCTTACCCAAATACATAGGTCTTGTTCAGAGCTCTCAGCTTTCAGTAGAAGTAGCAATGACCATCAGAGAGATGAAAGGAGTCAAGCCTTTCTTGAGAGGGTAGCAATAGCCTGTAGAATTGGTCATGCTTTAAAAGAAAAAAAGCTGTATTTGTTTTGTGGTGAGTAGAAGAAATGGGACTCTCTAGGAGATGCTGCGGAAACCTAGTTACTATTTAAGCACTAGGGTTGATTCCGCCCCCACCCACCCACGCCCATGCCTCCAACCTTATCCTGTTGGAAAATGTGTGCTTCCCACTAGACCACACTTCCTAATCCTGAAGGGGACTGAGGAGTCAACTGTCACATCTACGTCTTGTGTCCAAGATGGTGAAGAAGGAAATCAGTGATGGTAGAGTACAAACTAGCTGATGATCTATTTGGGGACAGTCAGGTGAATTAATAGGGATATTATTAGACTTTCTCTTTGGTATGAGACTATAAACTGGAGAAGGATGCTTTACCTCTCACCCCGCTACTTGAAACTCCTGAGCATCCTCATTCTCAAGACCAGAGCAATTTTCATTAGCTCTTAACCAAGAAAAAGAGTTGTCAGCATAAACCTTTAAAAGCGTTTGTCCCTTTAAAAGATGGCTGGACTGTAGTAAATATTTAATGCTAATAGTACAAAATAGATGAATGTTCACATTGATGTATTTTTCCTTGGATCTCATTAAAGAAAGCAATGAATAAAATCCAGAATTTACAAACAAAATTTTGGTTAAGTATCCATTTAAAAAGTGCACTGTAGATGCTTTACTTTGTTTTCCCAAATTTTGCGTTTCAAAAAGTTTTAAACCTATAGAAAAATGGGGGAAAATCATGTAATAAGCATCCATACACTTTTGTTTTTTCTATTTGTCTGTTGGGTTTTTTTTTTAATTAATTTTTTTATTAATTTCAGGCACACAAGACAAAGTAATATTTAGACGTTTATCATTTATATCCCTCACACTGTGTGAACCCCCTTCCCCCATCCACTATCCCTCTGACATTGCACACAGCCATTACATTTCCACGGTCTCTATTCCTAATACTGTACTAATATATATATTTGTGTGTGTATATTATGTATATATATGTATACGTGTATATATACATATATATACGTATGTATATCCATATGTGTGTGTATATATATGTATATATATATACATATATATATATATATATATATATATATATATATATATATATATATATATAAACTTGTAGTTGACATTCATTATTATTCAGCTTCAGCTTCAGGTGTACAGTGCAGTGATCAGGCATCTACATCATCCCTGAGGGGGTCTCCCTAATGAGACAAGTGTCCATCGGATACCCTACAAAATATTTACAACATTATCAATTACATTCCCCAAATTAATTTTCGTAACCCCGTGGCAATTTTGTGGTTACTGACTGCTTTCTAATCCACTCACCTTCCCCCTTATCCCCACCCCCGCCCATCTAGCAACCCTCAGTTTTTCCTCTATGTCTCCGAAACTGTTTCTGATTAGTTCATTCACTTATTCTTTTCTTTAGATTCCACATATAAGTGAGATGATATGGTGTTTGTCTTTCTCTGTCTGACTTATTTCACTTAACATAATGTTCTCTAGGTCCACCCATGTTGTTGCAAATGGTGAAATTTCTTTCTTCTTTATGGCTGCGTAATACTCCATTGTATAAATGTACACAATAGCCAAGACATGGAAACAACTGAAATGCCCATCAACAGACGACTGGATTAAGAAACTGTGGTACATTTATACAATGGAGTATCTATATACTTTTAACCTAGATTTATCATCAATTACTATTTCACCATTTGCTGTCTGTCTGTCTGTCCATATATCATCTATAGATATATACCTTTTTTGGCTAGACTAAAAGTTGGGTGCAGACATAGGATACTTCACACCTAATTACTTCAACTTGTATCTCATAAGAACAAAGACATTCTCACACACATGCTACCTCTGCTTGCTATATTTCAAAATTATTGACAGGATAAAATGAGGTAATATATGAATAAGCTTTTTTTTTAATAAATAAAATTTACTGGTTAGGAGCTCAGCTACCACAAATACATTATTCTGAGCTTTTTATACCTCAGTTTACATCATCTCCAAACTATGTTAAATCTCACTTATAACTTTCTTGTAGCTTGATTATTTTATTTTTAACTTTTCAAACATCATGGAATTTATTTTGGCATATAGTGAGACAGATATAAATATGGCTTTATTCCAAATAAGTTATCAGTTGTCCCAGCATCTCTTATATAATTTTTCTCTTTTTTCTTTCAACCCTGAATTATGATGGTCACACAGACACACACACTTGAAGTCCTTGCTTTGCACAGTTCTGACAGGAATGGATTTTAGTTACTATGGTTTGGTTAAATGACACCAATCCCCTAACAACAGTATTCAGATTCCAGCGGTATAAGATGTCTGACTTATTACATAAAGTTGAAGCTAGTTCTTCAGTCTATAAATTACTGGTTAAAAACAGAGACGCATCATGATTACTGACCAACCACATTCCTTAAAGCCTGTCTATGGCTGGTCATTGTGCATCTGTTATTCAGCTCATGCACAGACAGTAAAGTGTGTAGTTATATTGCCTCCTGGTTTCCGAATGATAAGCAAATGTAACATTTGATAAAACTGGACAAAGAGGGAATTAGCCAACAAAGATCAAAGTGCAACAAAGAAATAAAAAGCGATAATACTGAAGTGGAATTTGAATTGAATATAACAACGTTGTAAAAGAAATAAATATCATGGGAACGTTGACACTGCTGCCATTGGAGAAACTCCAGATAAGCAGCCAGAGGAACTTAGTGAATGTCAATTTACTGGCATAAAGGAGGAAAGTGGTTGTGACAAAAAGATGAAGATGTCCCAGAGGAAGTGATGCCAGCAATAAAACTACATTAAACGAGCTCTCAGATATTTTGCAACGTCAAAAGGGCAAAGGATAAGATAATGGAAACTGATTCAAACTTAGAAAAGAGTATGAAAGGTTAGCAAAAGGTATAGGAAAGATGCTTGCTCCATATCATGAAATAAACCATGAGAAGGTGACAATGTTAAAATGACTTTTGATAAATTTTTTACAGAGAAATAAAACACAGCCATGCCCATTTGTTTACATATTGTCTATGACCAAGTTTGTACTGCAAAAGCAGCACTGAAAAGTTGTGACAGAGATGGTCTGGGTGGCAAGCCTGGGATATTTGCTATCTGGCCCTTTACAGAACAAGTTTGTGCATCTCTGCTGTAGAGAATATAATAGGCCTACCGAATGCTCATCAATTCAAAGAGGTTTTCAAATTGCTATTCTTGTGTTTTCTGGGTATATATTTACATAGTATCTAATAATGATAGTCCCAATTATTATACTTCTGTCATGTCTTAGTACATTTATCTGAACTTCCACAATTCTGTTAAATAACTTTAGATATTATTCCTGCTTTCAATGGAAAAAATTTGGTGTGTTTTTCTTTGAATCACAATGGAGATTGGAAGAAAAATGTATCAGAATTTTTACATATTATTAGATGAATTTTTCATATATTAATTGAAATATTCAAATGTGAATAATTTATTTCACATATATAAATATATATGAATGTATCTATAATATATAATGAATATTCAAATAATTGTATATTAATTCATGTAGTATATAGAATTTTTTTTAACATACTAAGGATATCATTCCTACCTTACTAAACTTTTGTTATCAAGATTATGTGGAATATTATCTTTTATTGGTCTGTTTATATGACAATGTTATTTTAATATATTTTAAAATTTGAAGCTATTCATGGACTACTAGAATAAATACTCAGACTCTTTGCTGTATTTGATTTATTTTGGATTTTATTATCTATATTTGGAATTATTTTTTGTTTTATTTTAGTCATACTTGTGCCAAGGTTATATAAATATAATTAAGAAATTACCCATTATATTTCCATGTTCTTGGAATAGTTTTTGGAACAAGGTAATTTTCTGATCCTTGAACTTTTGAACTCATCTTTTAAAAAGTACTCTCATCCAGCAACTTTTTTGGAGATAATTCTCTGTCAGCTTAAACATATTTATGTAACAAATCCATGTTTATTAGTCAATTTAGGTGTTTTCTCCCTAAATTAACTAATTATGATAATTATGTTTGTTCTAGAAGCACATTAATGATTTAAGGTATATTACAGAGCAGTGTTTATATTTTCTATAGACTTTATCCCTGGCCATTACTACTATTGTTTATTGACTTTTTTGCTCTCTTTTATTTTTATTGATTAGACCTGCCAGAATTTTTTTTAAGTAACATTCTGAAGCCAGTTCAATTAATTAATTAATTAATTAATTAATTAGTCGATTTAACTGTTTTACTATTTTTTAATAAATTAATTTCTGGGTTTTGTTTTTATTAATCCATTTTTCATCTTTCCTTAATTTTGAGTTTATTTTCTAACTTGTTGATTTGAAGGCTTATTTCACATCATTTTATTTTTCATGTTAATTAAATCATTCAAAGTTTTGACTTATTGAAGTTCTTACTGCACATTTCAGTTTATGACAAAGTGTTCTCATTGTAATTTCCTAGATGGCCTATAACAGCCATTTCAGACCTTCTCTTTATATTTTTCAGTGTGTAGGATCTGGCTACATTAACTTCATTTTGTTGCACTGTGATCAGAGAATATGGCCTATACAGTTTTGTTTTTTTTTAAACATATTTAAGAGTTATTGATTTATTTTAAACAGGAAAATGTAATTTGTTGTCTTTTTATGTTTTAATAATTTTTTTGCTTTTAGTTAATATTAAGTCACTCAACAAGGTATGTTACAGAATTATTGTGAGGATTAAATGAATTAACATGTATAGACTTTAGTTTCTTGAATATAATAAATTTTCAATAAAGCTAGCTATTATCAATACTACTATCTCTGTCATCTTATTTCATGATATTTTCCCCTGACTTTTCTTTTACATTGACTCTATTTTATTTATTTCTATTTTTGTCTTTTCTTTCAATAGTTTGGAATATTCACCTTCTATTGTTATTTTATTAATGAATATCTTGAAGTTTAAAATATGAGCTTTATTTAATCTTATTTTCAACATAAAAAAAGATTAAATATATTATTTTTCTCTCATGAAATATGAAAAATTTAATGTATTTTTATTTCCATTTTCTCTTCTCTCACAAAGTTTTCATTTATGTTGTTTGTATTATTAACACAGATTATAATTAATTTTATGCTAATAAATTTAATTATTTCAATAATTTATTTTACATTTACATTTTATCAAAGTATAAAATTATTATATATATTTACTTAACTGGTTTTCAGTCACCATTAGCTCCTTAATAATACTACACCATTATTGCATTGTTCATTTTGCTCCATCTCAATGTAATGAAAGTAATTTCAATATATATCAAAGTAATGTCTTACAGAAGGATGGCAAAGACTTATAACCTCAGATTTATTTCATATCTGATAATTAAAAATTTTTTTCTCATCCATTATTAAGAGTTTGACTGAGTGAAAAGTTATTGGGTCACAAATTTTTTGTTCAAAACTCTTTTTCCCTTTTGTGTGGCAAAGGATAAGACTTGCAGCCCAAGTTTTCTTCTTTTGTCTTGAGAAGAGAAAGTAATTCTGTTATTAAATTCCAACTTACAGAGACACTGGTTAAAGTTTTATGTTGATAATTAGGGAAATGTATGCTTATGAGTATCAGAAAGAACCACTAGTAGATTTAAAATAGATGAATAATTACTAAATCAATTATGGTATACCAATACTATAGCACACTCTATAGCCAATGAAATTGTGTTATGGAAAATTTTTAACAATTTGGGAAAATATCTGTAGAATATTAAGCTAAAAAATCAGGCTAAAAAGAGCTAAGTATACTCTCAATTATTTAATAAATGGATAGGAAAAACAGGAAGAAACTATACATATGTAAAGTGGTAGCATTGCTTGCTTCTATGGGGCAGAATATAGGTGGTCATTTTTATGCTTCATCTTTTCCTGGTACTTTAAACTTTTTCTCTCATGAGCAGATATTATTTCATAATATAAAAATGTCAACTAGTCTGTTTATAGTTCTTTGGTCCTGGTTTTTCTCATGACAAAGAAGTGAATTCCTGTTTAAAGGTGGCTTCGTCACCCTTGAAATGAACTTTTCAATTATTTAATTTAATTAATTACATTTAATGTCGAGTTTTCCCTTTTGGACACTGTTTTTAGAATTAGGTTTTAAAAAATAATATGGTGTCCTCATAACATGAAAGTCAGTGTTTTCCATCCTTTATACATCCTGGAAGAGCTGAAAAGGAGATTATCACCTGTGTTGGGGTCCCCAAGACCACTCCCAGATTTGATGCTTTGCTAGGAGGACTCACAGGACTCAGCATATGGTCATGTTGATGGCTATAATTTATTACAGCAAAAGGATACAAAGTAAAATCAGAAAAGGGAAAAGCTGCATTGAGTGAAGTGGAGAGGAAATCACACACAAGCTTCTAGAGTCTTCCTTCAATGGAGTTACACAGGATGTGCCTAATTCCCCCCAAAATTGTGACAACACATATGAAATATTGTTTACCAGGGAGGCTCAGAGACTCTGCACCCAAGGTTTTTACTGGGGACTGGTCATGTGGGCATACTCTGCCTAGCATACACCAAAATTCCAAACTCCCAGAAGAAAGGCAGGTGGTCAACATAAACTGTATTATTTGTACAATTTACGAACAGTCAGACACTCTTATTAGTTAAGGTAGTGTGAACCCTTCTGCAATCCAAGTTACCAGACGTCCCGAGGGGCCAATTTTTGTAAGCATGTCTTCCAAAAGATAGCAGTCAGACTTACTATGTTAACTCTTCTGCACACCAACTATGCCCCCACCCAAATGCCCGTTTCTCCTATCAAGATGTTCATTATCTCCCACATAACTCAAACAACATGAAATATTTTAAATAATTTTACTTCTTCCCCTCATCTCTTACTTCTAACCTTTCCTTAGATGAAGCATTTAGAATGCTTTTGCTATTCCTACTCTTTCTACAACCAACCCTAACTTTTAGATTTTGCAGATATCATTTAATATTTATTTATTAGATTTTCCTATTGATTTAAGAATCCTTATTTAGCACTCATATTACACAAGTCCTCCCTTACCTTTGATAGATCAGATGAGTTGAGATGAAATAGATGGAAGGAGAGAGTGAAGAAGGGAAAGGGAGAGGGATGGAGAGTGACTAATGGTCTCTCATTGTTTCTTCTCCTGTTTTTCTTGCTACATCTTGGGGTCTTCACACTTGTTCACTTTCTACTTGTTTGGAGTCTTTTCTCAAAAATGTCCGTATGTGGGTACATGGGTACTTAGATGATATACTCTTTCAATTCTTGCATACCTTTCTTTCCGATGGCAGGTCTTGGATATCTTTCTTGTCCCCAAAAGATCCAGGATACCTTGGCTGGTAAAAGAGTCTCAGATTAAACTTATTTTCTCTCAATATTAGTCCACTATATTCCAGCTTCTCATGTGACAGATGAGAAGTTCAGTGCCAATAACATTTGTTTTTCCTTGAAAGGATGACTTATTCTTTCTGCCTAAAACTTAGTAAGATTTTTCTCCTAAAGCATAATGTTTGAGAAATTTCCCAACACATACCTAGGCATGGGATTTCCCCCCCTCCAACCTGCCTGGAACTTAGTGAGCCCTTTCAGTGTGCAGACTCAGGAGTTCTGATCACAGGGAAATTTACTAGCTTTTCTTTAATTATTGCCTCCTTTCCAATGTTTTGTTTTCATTTCCTGAACCATTACCATTGCGTATCAAAATTCTTTGATCTATTATCTATTTTTTTCATGGTTGTCATCTCTTTATATTGTTGCTCCTTTACTTCATATTTTGTTTGAAGCTGTCTCCTGCATTTGCTCTTGCAGTTCAGATTTAGATCTCAACAGAACATCCTCTCTTTTAATTCATCCACTGAACTATTTATTTCAAAATTATGTTTCTACCTCCAGAAATTCTTTTTGTGCTTCTTTTGAACTTCCTTAAGTATTCTTTCTATGAATACTTTTCATACCCCCTTTTTGAATTTTAAGGCTTTGTCTTTTTCTAGAGCAGTTTTGGGTTCACAGGAAAATTGAGAGAGACAAAGATTTCTCATATACCTCCTGTGGAGACACATGTGTAGACTCTTCCCATTATCAACATCCCCATCAGAAAGGTACATTTGTTACAATAGATGAACCTACATTGACACATCATTATCACCCAAAGTCCATAGTTTACATTAAGGTCCACTCAGTGTTGCACATTCTACAGGTTTGGACAAATGTGTAACGACATATGTCTACTGCTATAGTATCATACAGGAAAGTTTAATGCCTTTAAAATCCTCTCTGCTCTCCCTGTTAATCCTTTCCTTTCTCATATACCCCTGACAGCCATAGATCTTTTTACTGCTCCATAGTTTTGCCTTTTCCAGAATGTCATATAGTTGGTATCATACATTATGTAGTCTTTTCAGATTGGCCTCTTTCACTTAGGAATATGCATTTAAGTTTCCTCCATGTCTTTTCATTGCTTGATAGCTCCCTTCTTTTGAACACTGAAGAATATTTCACTGTCTGAATGTACCACAGTTTATCCACTCACCTACTGAAGGACATCTTGGTTGCTTCCAAGTTTTGGCAATTATGAATAAAGTTGCTATAAACATTTATGTGCAAATTTTTATGTGGACATAAGTTTTCACCTCCTTTGGGTAACTTACTATAATTTGCTTATTCAAGTTTTTTTTTTTTAAATCTGTGTCATCCAGATATTCTTATTTCTTTTGAATGTCTTCTTTTATCTTTATTTCTCATTTCTGCCTTCTTTTGGGTTAATTGAAAAGCTTTAGTATTTGTATTTCATCTATCGACTTCTTTCTATAACTCTTTTTTAAAATTACTTTTAATGGTGTTCATTAAACATACATTTTTAACTTACCAAAGTATACTTAGAGTTAATATTGCAGAACCTTACTTCACACTTTAAATGACACTTCCATTTCACAAATGTAACAGCATTATAACAGTGTAATTATATTTATCCATGTTCACCCATCCTTTGTGCTTTTGTTGTCACATCTTTTACTTTGACGTTCATTTTAGACCCCACATTACAACGCTGGGTTTGGTTTGTTGTTGTTTATTTTGTTTGTCTGTTTCTGAGACTCCGATTTTAATTATGTAAGATTTTGATATTGTTTTATAGTTTCTTCAGACTCTAGTCCTTTGTCTTTTTCTCTCACAGATTTGATAATTTCTATTGATCCTCAAGTTCACTGAACCATTTCTTATGATCTTTTCAATCTGCTGTTAAGCCCAGATACTGAATTTTACATTTTATTTATTATGCTTTTCAGTTTCAGAATTTTAATTTGGTTCTTTTGTTTATAGGTTTCATATCTCTGTTGCGATTCCCTGTCTGTTCACTTATTAAGACAATATTTTCCTGTAAGTCCTTCACAATATTTAAAATAGCCTTGTCTCCTAAATCCAATATCAGGGGCACTTTGAGACTGTTTCTATTCTTCGTTTTTTTTCTTTCTTGACTCTGGGTGGCATTTTCTTGTTTCTTTATATGTCTGGTAATTTGTTGTTATATACTGGATGTTATGGATAAATATGTTGTAGAGACTCTGAGCTCTGTTATTTTCCTGTGAAGAATGTTTATTTTTGTTCTAGCTGGCTGTTCAATTGATTGATTATCTTTAACTTGTGCTGGCCTGGTTTTATGCTTTGTTAGGGCAGACTGACGGAACAATTAAGGTATCAAGCCCATATTACTGGATGAGACTCAACCTCCAAACTCTCTTGATTTTATAAGTCATTAGGGCAGGTTTAGAGTTGGTCTCTTACTCTAGGGCAAGGATCATCAAAATATGGCAACTGGCTGAATCTGGTCCCCATAGTTTTATAAATAAAATTTATTGAAACAGCCCATTGTTTGTTTTTTTCCTCATATTTTATTTAGCTGTTTTTATGCTACAACTACAGAACTGAGTAGTTGCCCAAAAGAGATGCATGACCCTCAAAACCTGAAATATTTGCTGTCAGACCCTTTATGGAAAAAGTTTGCCAATCCCTGCTTTGTTGGTGTTCTTACTTTGCCATAGTTGAATGTGAAAACTCCACTGGACATATCTTTTTTTTCTTCTTCTGTTTCCTTCTTGTTGGTTCCTCTATCCCATTAAGTTGATTGTTACTTTTTTTGTTGGCTCACAATGGTTCAGAGCTGGTTGTCAGAATATCATACAGAGCAAGTATCCTGAAGCTAGTCGGAAGCCTGCTCTGTAGAGTCAAACTGACTGTCCATCCTCTATGGAGGAAACTGAGGACACTTACCTGCTCCCTGGTCTCCATGAACTCTTGAAGTTTCTGAGGCAAAAAAACACTCAGTCCATTCAGATCCCCCTTATCCCTTTCCGAGTCAGGCAACTGTATGCTCACTTGAGGACAATGTTGAATCTCTCTCTCTACTCCAGATCTCTGAACATCAAGTTCTTCCCAAGATCCCCTGATTTCTGGTTTTCATCGCTAGGCTGTGATGCCCTTCTCCTGACACATGAGAGGAGAGACCCACAGCAGTTCTCTTTGCTGAGACCCCAAAAGTGTCTTAGAGCCCATCAGTCTGAGAAGCCCTTTGGCTCAGGTGAGGCAAATAGCTTAGAGTTGGAAATTGGGAGGGAAAGGCAATTATAGTCAGATCTCCCTGTTTGTGGAATTTTCATTTATTTATTCAATAAATATTTACTGAGAACCTACTATGTTCCAGGGACTCAGCTAGGAAATGGAAACATGGTGCTGAGCACAACAGGCATGATGCCCTCCTTCAAAGAAGGTAGTGGGAAAGACAGACATTAAACAAATGATACCATAAATAGATTCATAATTATGAATCTTGATAACTGCTTTGAAGGAAGAGTCTGGGGTGGTATGAGACAGCACAATGGGGAGCTCACTTAGTCACACACACTGTCATGAAATTATTAGTGCTTAAATCACACAACCTTGCCACTGTAATTCCTCTCCGAGAATATTTTTGAATTTGCTTTCAGTGGCAGTATCCTCATGGAAGCATCCTCTGCCCTGACCGTGTTCATTGAGGACATGACATACTGACATTAATATTTACAGCTAGTGGTAAGCCACATAAGGCTAAACCTTTCAAAAACATCTGGCTTTTCACCCTAAAGTGGTTCCAGGCTGAAGCTATGTAATCCTAAATTACTGAACAGAGAAAAAGTGAAAAAAAGCTGCTTATCACGTATAAACTATTTCCTCCACTGAATAAGCATGAGGATTTTAAAATATGTTTACAAGATGTTGTGGTTAGGGTAGGAGAGTGGTAAGGGAC